>NC_056737.1:699313309-699392154 GCF_019279795.1 Protopterus annectens | reverse complement strand
AGGCCATTCCAAGACTAGTCAATTTCTCTCCCATTGGTGAAAGGCAAATACAATACCTTGTGTCTGTGAGTCAAACACCTTAACCATTATACCAACCCTCCAATCATTTACTCTGTATATTCTTTTTCTTCCATTTCCTTTCTTTTTTCTTTTGTACTTATCCCTTTAAATTTTCTTTTTCCATCTTTTACCCTTTCACCAATAGAATTATTTTTTTTATTTCACTGCCTCCCAAATTATGTCTTCTTCATCACTTATTTCAGTACCTTATTTTAGGTCTTCTTTATAATTTTTTCTCATCTAATATTTCTTCTGTTTCTATTATCTCTAACTTTCTTCTCTTCATTCATTTTCTTCTCTTTCTCTTTTTCTGTACTCTTAGTTTATTTCAGTACTCTATTCTATGTCTTGCGGTGGTGGTGATGCGGTAGTGTTGTCGCCTCACAGTAAGATGTTGTCCTGTTCGATTCTCAGCTAAAGCGTCTTCTGTGTGGAGACATGCATGAATGGGCGTACCTTCATTGAAGGTTGTGCATAAGAGCTGGCAACTCAGCATGTAAAAATCTACTGCCAATCATTAGCGGACTGGAGTTCTGCTGTGGCGACCCCTAACTGGGGAAAGCCAAAAGACACAACAACTCTGTTCTATGTCTTATTTATTATTTTTTTCTGGGCCTTCTGAAAAAGGACCTGTGTCCAGTTGTTCCCGGTAAATAAATAATAATCTATTTTTCTATTTCTATTACTTCTCAAATGTCTTTGTTCATTTTCTTCTTTCTTTTTCCTTACTCTTATTTTCATTTTTGCAAACCATGCATAAAAGTCCAGTTTAGTTACATTCATAACATCTCAATTCACATTTGTATGCATCTTGTCCAGTTTCCACACAAATCACACTACTTATCAAATGTCCTTTCCACAAAAAACATGTTTTGGCTTGTTCCCAGTATTTTATGACACCCCTATTTCCCTCCACATTTATCATGATTGGTATATGTATAATTTTTTCATTTTTTATTTTTACTGCAGTACTACATTCACCGATCCATAGATCCCTTTTGTCATAAATATTTGCAATGTCCAGTACTTCTCTACATAAAGTTTTCCAATCACTTTTCAAAGTCTCTCCACCTCTCTTCTAAATTGTATGTGAATTTTCTGTTTTGTTTCCCTGTTAAATGATTTTATCACATAAAGATTCCTTTAGTTATAGTCTTTTTTTTTTTTTTTATATTCTCCAAGAAAAATTTCCATTGAAAAAAATAGGTTCAAATATAATGTCACAAAATGTCTCTTTGTTAATAAGAAAAAATATTCTTAGCTCATGTGCTTTTATACCCAAAGGAACTATAAAATTGCCCCATATTTCATACCTGTCCATTTCTTTGTCTTCTTTACTTTGAATCCTTACCACATACTTCCTTTTTTCATTTTCTTCTGCTAGTCCCTTTTTACCTTCTGTTACTTTCTCTGCACATGCTTTCTTCTCCATATCACCACTCTTCTTCAGGATTGCCTCTCCATGCTGCTTTTGTATTTCAACATAATGCTACCCAGGAATGTCTTCATTTTCTGGCTCACTCTGCATCACCATTTCTTTAAGTAAATCATCCTGCAACCCTCTCGACTGGATGGGATAGGGTTAGGATTCCGCCAGGTCCTGGGTTATTCATACTTACATTGCAAGGGCTAAAAGTGTCATGGAAATGACATGGGAATGCAGGGCTAAGCCTCTAAAGATCCTCATGAATAAGTAGCCCAGCAAGTACCTATGAAAGTCTAGCTTATCAAGAGTATGCAGCTCAGCAGCAAAACTACTTGGCTCAACCCTCTAGTGTAAGCATCTGCCAGTACAGCATCTGAAAGCACAGTGATACATTGAACATACAACAGCATATGGTAAGGAAGCTACATGCGTTTTATGCTGCTGTGGTACATAATGCATCACTTTCATGCAAATAAGTAACAGCTAAATACAAAAGTGAAGTAACTGGAAATAATAATCTTATGGAGATGTTTAAGAACCTGTTCAACAATGTATAGCCCATGAAGAAATGCAAATGAGACCTGTATGCAAACAAAAAAAATGTAGAGGGCATACAGCAACATCCCAGTTATGCCATCAGCAGGGCAAATCTTCTGCTCTATAGGAAGGGACAACACTTGTCCTTCAGGCACTGGTGAAGTAGATAGATTCAAGCAGCTGAGGCCAGGGGAAGATACCAACAATTCAGGAGCAGCAGTAAGATAAACACAGCCAAATGTGAGGGCAAGGCATGTAATTGAGATTGGATGTATGCACATAACCCAGGGCCTGCATGAACAAGGACAGGAATGATAAGAGAACAGGGCAATTTGGGCTACATGCCCTGGGCAAATAAGCAGGACAAGCATGTACAAAGATGCTGGCATGGGAACTGATTTCAGTGGTAGTACACATAGGTGAAGCAAGGCAATTGTACAGTGTGATGCTAAAGTGTAACTCATGATGTGGGATCATTAATGAAATGTTTATGAGTGCTACATGTGGATGCAGGAAAACAGACTGTGGTGCAAGCTAAAAATCTAAAATGCAAAAGTAAGAGAACAGTAATGTAAAATCAAAAATCTATGACATTAAAGTTAAAGATAACTACAAAGCAACAAATTAAAGCATACAGGTAGGTGCAACATGTGGATGCATAACAGGATGCTGGTTAAAGAAGTGTGGGAAGGATTACAAAGGCATATAGCGGACCCACTGTGGTGACCCCTAACCGGGAAAAGCCAAAAGACAGTTTAGACGGCTTACTTAGTATTATACACACTTTGAAGTTATTGGGATGGTTGTGGGATGTTGTAGCAGATGAATAGGAAGGAATGGAACATAGTGCATTGTGATAATGAACCATCACCTTATTAAATGGGTATGTGCAAATTATCCAACAGAGCCATTTAAAATCCAAGAAAGGCATCTCTTTTGCTTCCTTGCTTCAAAATGAGTTTTCAGACAGGTCTCCCATCAATTAGCAAAGATAGTTCTGCTCATCCAGTCATAGCTCTAGTTGTAATATCAAGTTAAATGCAAGATCTGACAATAGAAAAGACATTTCATGTCTAAGTTGAAATATAAAGAGCAAATCATTTCTGGTGCCTTCACTAAGAACTTACACAACTTGCAAGTCTTAGTGCAGCAAAACTTGTGGCTTTTTTTTATATCCTGCCCAAATCATTCTTCAGCATTAAAAAGCCACATGGCATCCATTTAAGACACATTCAAATTTGCTGTTGTGCAGACTTATTTATAGTATAAAGGTTCAAGCAACACCCAGCCTGGATAAACCAAAGTACATTGATGTTCACCATTTGCATGTAAGTGGTTCTGTTGCAGTGTATGGGATTGTGAACTTAAACTCAGAGAAAAAAAATATTAAAAGGTCTGTTAATTAGTCCCAGGATGGCTTATTAGACAGACATTTCTGCGTGCTGAAAAATTGCTCATCCAGTAAAGTTGACTCTGCCCTGTTAATTCTGACTAGTTTGTATTTTTTGTTTTCATTCCAGTACAAATCTATACAAATCTGTGCAATACTCCCCACATGAAGACAACATAATCTCACTGTATTTATTGCCTTTCTCAATAGATATGCTCTGCTAAACCACTCTTAGTGTACTACATTGATTTGTGCCACATCTGAGTCCTTCAACAGAAATGCTAGAATGTGCAATTGATTTTTACACGTGTTTATACAGTCAAGTATCTTGCCAACAATACTTATAGTTCTTACTGATGACAAATCTAGTACTTTCCGTATCCTAACATGCAATAGTTCCAGCTTTTGTCAAACTATTTGCTATTTTGAATACCACAGACAATGAAGATGGTCAATTTTTACATGCAACATTTTGAAGAGCTGTGTGAATTTCAAGGAATCATACACATAAAAGTGAATACAGTCCAATGGAACACTTATTCAATGTTAACGCAACAGATTACAAATGCCAGATTCAGAGACATTAACTGCAAGCAACAATTAAACAGCATCTTGAGTGCCTACTCCACTTATGTCACTTCAGGGCGTGGCCAGATAGTCTGCTGTTTAAGCACAACTTCAGACACAAAATAATCTGCATAAAAAAGCTCACAAGTAGAAAAGATGAAGTGGTAAGCAGAAAACCCCAGAACAAGGACTGCTTAAGAAAGTGCACTGATACAAAAAAGGGGCAAGGTAGGTTATTTACATCATGACTAAGTTGTGTTTATGACAGCTGAAAAATAAAGCAAGCATTCAGCTGTAAGCCACTTCAGGTAAAAGACAAAAGGGGTCAATGATTGCTGAAATATATGGAAAGTACACCATCACCTGGTATAGTTCTTTTCTGAACCTCTGGCATAACATTGCCGATGGTGAGAGAAATAATTATGACTTTGCCTGTAGTCTTGATACTCTGCAAACACAGGGCAGCTTCAGTGAAAGAGTACCTGACAGTCATATTGCTAAGCTAAAAAGATCCCCAAGAGTTGCAAAAAGACATTGTTTAAATTATCCCATCTATTCATATTATCAATTAATATAAAATATAATACATTTTCTTTCATAGGTCATGTAAAAGTAGTGCATAAATCACTATTATTAAAAAAAATCCATTTCTTTCAACAAAATTATTTTTTCTTTGTAGATATGACAAACTGATTTTTTTAAATAAAGACCTATTCAGTTTTGTGTGTGTATGTGTATGGGTGTCCATAATGTACACATGTATAGTTATTTATATCTACACACACATACACCTCTATGTGTGTGTGTGTGTGTGTGTGTGTGTGTGTGTGTGTGTGTGTGTGTGTGTGTGTGTGTGTGTGTGTATTATCATTTGCATGCTCTGAGACAAAATCTTAGAGCATGCAAATAAAAAATAATAACTTTTTCATATCGAGTGCTTGGAGTTTTGATGTTGCATTTGTGTGAGAGCAATATCATGCTATTGGTGGGGAATATCCCCTTTATCCTGTATTGTGAGACCTCAGAGTTGGGGTGTTCAATTAGCACAGGGGTGTAGGGAGTACAGGTGAGCTTGCCCACTGCAAAAATGTTTCCTCTTATTATTACTAGTCATCAACATTCTTCTTCTCCTGTCTTTTAGCCTCCAGCAAGGATTCTTCTTGTCTTTTTTCCTTATTACTTCTGCATTTATCTCTGCAGCATCCGTCACATATATATTACACTTCAATCTACCTTCTCTCATTCTCATCTTCTCTGTGACCTCTCAATATTCATTTCCTTTTGTACCTTCTAGAGTTGTTTCAATATCTTCCCCACCTTAATGATGATCCTGCATCTGTAACCCTTGCTTCCTGCCTAACCTGTTCTCTCAGTGTAGCATTTATTACATCTTATTTCTTCTTCCTGTCTCTAATGCTCTTCTATTATTTTGATGCTGGTCCTAAACTTTATGTTACTCTCTTTTGACATCTACTTTATTTCATGTCAGCTCCATTGCCTTTCTGGACCGCCTTGCTTATTCCAGTGGATACATGGTCCAAACCTGCTCTTTTTTTCTATCTCTGTAGCCTTTGTCTACTTTCCAATGTTTCCCATCACAATAAACCAGTTTATTCTGCTCTATTGCGATGACTCTGTCTTCCACATAGTTCTCATCAGATGTCTATGCATTACCCCCTCTTCCAGCTCCATTCTTAACCTCTTTCTGCCCCTGTCTACTGTTTCTCTTCTCTGCAGTATTTTGTTAGCTTATTTCATCACCATACTGAAATCTCCTTCCCCAGTGTGTGTTTCTGGGCCTCCTGCCACCTTCCTACATAACCAAAAAGGCTTGAAAGATATCCTTCTCTTTCTTGAGGTGTAGATAGGTTCATAGGTTCATACTAAGCTAACTGCCCTTGCGAGCCATTTTAAGCCTAGCCAATTATCCCTTGTGAGACCCAAACCCTGCATCTTGTGTTTGTAAGGCAAACACCTTAACCATTAGGCCACCCTCCCAACCCTTGTTTTCTTGTCGCCACTTTTAACTGTCTGGCAATACTGGTCATGTGAATGTCCTCTCATCTCCACTTCTGGGTTAATTCACTTTTTGATATTTTGAGTCCGTTTCTTAATATTAAGACCAACACTCTTTTGCCTCCCCCTCACATGCTCTGCATCCACAATCATGTTTGCCTTCATTGCTGTCTTTGGTTTTTCCCCATTATTTTTAGTTTTACTTCCTGTAACAGTGTTATTTCTATGCCTTCTCCTCTGCATCTTCTTAATATTGGTGCTCTTTTTGTAGTGTTTTATATCCCCGGATATTGCAGGTCATGACACAAGTCTCTTATCACACTTCCCTTCCTTCACTTTTCCCTGTGCTAGATGGGTCTTTCTGCCCCATCTCCAATTATGGGCACTTGTGATGACTATGCTTAGTTTTTAGCTGACTAACTTTTTATTGTTCTTTGCTCATTTGCCAACCTCTGCTCTTGGTCCCTGCCACTCATTCCCTCTTTATCTGCCATTTTCTTTCTGTTCATTGAACACATTCAGTAAATCTCCCCATAGCTTCACTCTTCTCTCTTTCAAATTCTGATTTTGTTTTTCTTTAATTCCTTACGTCCTCTTTTGCATTTGAAGTTATATTCCCTGGTTCTTATTTTTTGATTTTTGCGCTTAATTTCATTCCATTTGGCTGTCTATCATCCATTCATTCTCCCACCTCTCTGGGGTTTTTTGCTTGCCTTTAGTCCATTTTCTCTCTCTCTCTTTTTAATTACATTTTTTCTTGCTTCCTTTATTTATTGTTAGGGTTTAAATATTTCTATTTTGTTCTTGCCATCTTATCAATCATTGCATAGTCTGTACTTTTTATTATTACACCACCCTCTCATTCCCCTAAAAGCTTGCATCTTGCTGTCCTATCTGTGCTGCTAAAAGTCTATCTTCCATTAGCAGTTCCCTCTTTTCTATCTGGGTCTATCTTTTTGATTTCTTTCCTTCAGTATTTTTTTTCCTTTATAGGTTCTGTTTGCAGCCTTTGACCCTTCAGTCAAACTCTTCTGGCTTCTGTTGAGTTCTGCCTTCATGTCCGCCTCTCAGACCTTTTAGGTCACTCCCTTCCCTCCCAGCTCTATCTTTTTCGCAATCAGGCAGTTTTTGGTTTATTTGGGAGATCTCCTCTCCTTTTTTCACTCTCTCTCTCTCTTTTGGTTTCACTCTTCTCCCATCACCTCTTGGCTCCTGGTCTTTCCTAACATTACCTTGTTCTGTTTTCACTCCCCACTCCGTGTCTTCTTCATGCACTTTCCTCCTTTGCCTTGATTCTTGCTACCCTTCTCTCTTCCATAAGTCTCTCATTCTAAATTATGTGTCTATCATTCCCCTGATTCTTACCAATGCAACACTCATACTGTTATAAACAACACTGTGCATGTGCAGAATTCACATAGTTAGCCAATTCATTAATAACTTTCCAAATGAAAAACTGCCCATAGCTTTTCAAAGTAGAACCACATTACAGCAAATTTCTTTTAACTTTTGAATTTTTATTTTGTTTTTTGCCATTAAGCCCAAAACATTTGCATTAATTTCCATTAGTTCAGTAAGTATGCTTTTTGGTTCATTGCTAACAATCTAGTCTGTAACTAAACAATCGTCTTCCTTGGGCAATACAATAATTTTTCAAAATTTACAATGCCTTCTGTTCTTGTTTTCACCAGTGCATTGCCGTCATTAGATCTTCTTTGTTTAGACACTGCCACAGAGTGCTGGGTTAGATTCTTCTCCTAGTGACCAGCCTAAGTAGCTAGTAGCAGGAGAAAGGCATAGAGTAGGCCACTGATAAACCAGATTGTTCTTTGGTGTCTGTTTCTTTGGAAAGATGAGGGTGAAATAGCTGCATTTGATATTACTGTGGGATGGAAAATTGTCACAACAAGACTGGCCCTATCAGCAAAGCATCATTTGAGCTACTGATGGACTGCAGAACCACTAGTGAGACAGCAAGACACAGTTGCGGAGCCTGTCCATTAAATAGTTGGTTTACCCCAGAATGCGCATTGATACCAGAATGCACACTGAAGTTACCACCCATTGCACCCCCCCACAGAGGATATGATTGGATTCCTCCAAGTTTGTTGATGTACCATACCCCTAACATATTGTCTCTGTATATAGAGATCAGAGTCCTGAAACACCTGTAGTGCTAGGAGAACTCCCTTCATCTTCTGAATATAAATTTGAAAATAGGTCTCTTGTTGGAACCACATGCCCCTGGACTGTTCTCCCCTCAAAATGTCCCCCATCCCACCCCAGAAAGGAAGCATCCATGGCCACCGTGGCCATCATAAGGGGAAGGATAAAGAGTCTTCTTGTTAAAACAGTGGAAGATTGCATTGACAAGTCCAAATGCTGTTTGTAAATAGAAGACAGTCAAACGGGACTGTTCACAGCATCTAATGACTACAACAATAGAGATTAAGAATGAGAAAGATAAAAAGAATAACAGGAAACTGAGGTTTAATAGAAAATCACTGACTAAACAAGCAATTTCTTTCCTATATTTTCTTTTTCCTTTTAAGGCACTCTTAGCAGGCTTTTTCCCCCTTCAGTTAAATTCTTCTGGCTTCTGTTGTACTCTGTTTTATCTGCACACTGAAGAACAAATCTGGTCAAAATAGCAGCAAACACAATCTAAGGATTCAGACAGGGCAGATGCATCATGGGAGAAGGGAAGGAACTTGAACACTTTGAAGAAGCTTCTGATCGCTAGGTCAGTTCCATCTTTAATGTAGTTGGTAGGTATTTCCCATCAGATGAAATGGATGTACAGAATATGGTAAGGTCATCAATATATTCAATAGATCCTACTTTTTTGATATTGTGTCCACTTTTATCCACATGCATTTTTCCCTAACGGTGAGACTTTCCTATTCTATCAATCAATATATACATTTTTTCACTTAATGACAAACAATAGTTATATTTTTATACAATCACATACTTTAAATTTTATTTTTACTTCAAAACACTGACTGCAAGTTTTGTTCATTTAAACAGCCACAAATCACTTAAAATATTTCATGCTTTTTTCTTTAATATGCAAAAATTGCTTTATTTTACTTTTGCACAGTTCATTAATTCACAAACATTCACTCTCTTTATCTGTTTCAGCATTTGATCAGTATCACTAACTTGCCCTTTTTAATGCAAAAGTGACTTTATACTGCTATTTACCTGATCACAGATCTAGAAAGCATAATTGGACAGAACTTACTTAAAAAAACAACACAATTAATTCCATCTTTCCATCCATCCATGTCCTCTATTTCCCATTTTTGAACATGTGGTCAAGGTGTGACTTCAACAGTGACAATCATCTTGAGCCAAGGTTCAAACCACTGAGTGGCTAGCCCTGCCATAGCAGTTCATGCATACCACTCACTCACACACATTAACACCTATGGCCAATTTAGAGCATGCAGTCCACCTACTGCATGTCTTTGGAATGTGGAAGAAAACAGAAGCACCTAGAGAAAACCTACGGAGACATAGGAAGGAGATGCAGACTCTACACAGAAGGCACCCCAGCTGAGATTCATACAGGAGAAACTCTTGCTGTGAGGTGACAATGCTATACATTGGCCACTGGAGCATCTCAAGTCCACCAAGTCAAAAAAAAAAATCAAAAAACATTTCAGTGAAACACAAGTTCATGAACAAAAAACACAAACACACACTTACAATTATTTATTGAACTTCAGTCATTCCACATAGTTCATAACACCACAGACGTACCACACCCCAGTTGTAAGCCTAATCCTTACCCTATTTCTAACCAAAAGCCTAATCCCTAAATGTTAACTCTGGCTCCACCATAGACCCAACAGTTTACCATAAAGACAGTGATTCCTGTACCTTTTATAGAATGATATGCACATGACATTTCATTCACTGTGGCAGTCAGCCAAACTAAATTAATTTAATGAAGCATTTGCCCAAACCAAACTTAACCAGTCTCAAAATTTTAGTAAAGTGCCTTCGGTCATTTGACCTACACCTGTTTGATCACTTATACGCTTATATGAAAATCACATAATACTGCTCCTTTTAAATAATACCAATGCACTGCATTTACTGTATTAGTTGTTGCAATATTTCACTATTAATCAGTCTTTTTGAAAAGAAAATGTTATAGAAGTCTGAAAATTTTGATCCACGTATGCTAGTATCTAAAAAGGGTCTATATTATATCCTCGAATGCTTAATAAAGCGAACACTGATTGAGCAAACTTATTTTCGCAAAACTGCAAAATATCGAAGCAGCAGAAACTCAAATTTTTTCCTAGGGAAAGAATTTGGTTGTCCGTTTCTGTTGCTTCGGTATTTTCAGTGTTATGGTGGAAAGTTACAGATCGGATTCAGGTAAGTGTGCAATTGTGTGGATGTGAGTGTTAGTGTGATTTAGGTGAGTTAGGGTTAGGGCTCGGGTTAGGTGTGTGCGCGATTGAGTGGACATGAGGGTTAGGGCAGATTTAAGTGAGTTAGGGTTAGGGAGCGGGTGAGATTAGTGTGCGATAGTGACGGACCTTAGGGTTAGGGTTTGGGTTAAGGTAAGTGGGTAGTTAGTGGTGTGTGCATAGTTTAGTGTAGGGTTAGGTATCAGATTTTAGGTGCATGTGTGTGGATTTCTGTTTGTTTGGTGTGCTTGTGTTGTGTGTATGTGTTTTGGATCAGCAATTTTTTTCCCTGGGAAATAAATCGCTGATCTGACAGTTTGAGATCGTAAGCTTTCACTTAAATTAGGTCGATCAATCAGCATTCGCTTTTTTAAGCATTCGATGATATAATATAGACCCTAAAAAATCATACCGTATCACTTTATAATTAGGTGTTTTGCCTAAAAATCACACTGCATAAGAAATCCAATAATATAAATGTTATTTAATGCCTTTTTTATGCACAGTCTTTTATAGAGTCAAATGTGTTGATAATTTCTGTCATTCAGTCACTAGTCTACCTTCTCTGCAACATAAAATTTTCTTCTTCTTTTCTGAAACACAATTTTTTTTAACCTGTTTGACTAAAGTCTGCTGCTGATTAACTTAATGATGGGTCTTATAACACATACACTTTCTTTACTCTTTGTTGACATAGAACTATTTTTAAATAAGCTTGGAAATACACTTCAGTTTCTGTCATAGTATCCTAGGGAGAATGTGAAAGTAAGACTTCCAGCCTTAAAACAATCTTAAAAATTTCTGAATAACTCCATCCTGGGCAAATACACATAGAAAGACTGCAAGATGCGCTTCTCAAACTCTGCAAAAGAATGTTTTAAATAATTAATGACTGCAGCTCATAATATGTGTCCTGACCTCAGTTTCAGCATACAATGATGCTAGGACAATACAACTGCTTCTCTATAATGCTCTGCCTCATAATAAATATTTTAAGATCACTATAAACTATATAAATTTCCCCTGTGCCCAGTAAAATAACTATACTGAAAAAAAAACTTTTCTTAGAAAGTATGTTATAGGAGCTAGGTATAAGAACAGACATTCTTGTTCTTTCTTTCTAAGAAATGGCTAGATTTCTTCTTAGAATAGATTTTCTTTCACTGCAGGTCTTTCACTGACAACATAGCCAGACAGCAAAGGAGCATATCTACTCCTATGCAAAAGCTTAGCTGAATGCTCAGCTTCCTTAACTGATCTGTAACTGAAACATCAAAAAATTACTGTGAAGAAATGAATGGAAACTATATTATCTACTGCTGCCGAGCAAAGTATAGTGCCTGTATCATCTTCTTTCAACCGCTGGTCCACAGACCGGGTCCAGTCCAGCAGAAATTTCCTGTTTGCCCATGAAAAACTAGGGCCATTGGCTGGGAGAGGAGCCCAATTTTTTAATTTAAAAAAAATATATATTTTGTTTGTTTCTTAAGGGCATTCTTCTTTGCATCCCATTGCACAAAAGCCAAAGGTGTGTGTGACCTGTTTTTGTCTGCTGTGTCTGTACAACCCACTGTTTACATCTCTGGCTTCCACTCACATGGAATTTGAATGCCAGAAGATGTTTGAAATGTGGACCATGAATGGACAAGTGAGAGGTAGGTGTGTGTGTGTGTGTGTGTGTGTGTGTGTGTGTGTGTGTGTGTGTGTGTGTGTATGTAAGAAGTAGGTAGGTAGGTGTGTATATATATATATGTGTGTGTGTGTATGTGTGTGTGTGTGTGTGTGTGTGTAAGAAGTAGGTAGGTACAGATGTTTGTGTGTGTGTGTGTGTGTGTGTGTGTGTGTGTGTGTGTGTGTGTGTGTGTGTGTGTGTGTGTGTGTGTGTGTGTGTGCACGTGTATGCGCGCGTGAGCATGTGTGTGTGTGTGTTTGTGTGTGTGTGAGTCTGTGTGCATGTGTGTAAAAGAGGTAGGGAGGGAGGTGCCTCTCAACTGTCTAGATTTTCACAGAATGTCCAGATTTTCACAGAATGTCCAGATTTTTGCCTCACATTTTTAGTCTGTTCCTCATAAAATTTGTGGGGTTTTTTGGGTTTATTGTGGCAAATCTGTGAGGACAGAATTCACTAAATAATGACAAGCATTTGAGTTTCAAACTTCATATCCTTCAGAAAATTCACGACAACACAATACCTTTTATTCCCAGATTTTTTTGTGCGAAGAGTTGAAAGGTATGGTGTGTGTGTGTGTGTGTGTGTGTGTGTGTGTGTGTGTGTGTGTGTGTGTGTGTGTGTGTGTGTGTGGGTGTGTGTGGGTGTGTGTGGGTGTGGGTGTGTGCAGGTATAAGGAGGTAGGTACATTCATGTGAGCTTGAGGAGGCAGGGATATAGGTGAGTGTGTGTTTGTGTGTGTAAGAAGGAGGGAGGTAGGTAGCCACATACCTCTCAACTGTCACTGATTTTCAAGGACACCACTCATTTTGATTGAAATTTTAGCTCTGTCCCTCTTAACCTCACCTAAAAGTAGTGACTTTTGGTGAAAAGCTAATACATTACACTTAATAAATAATGACATTAATTACAGTTACAGACTTCTTTTACCACAGAGAAATGCATATTCACTTATGTTCTGTTATTTTGTCAATGTCTCAAGTTAATAATACCAATATATAAAAAGTGACCCTGATTATTTCTGGATTTGTTCCTGATTCTTTTGGGATTTGTCCCTTTTTGATTCAGTTATGGGTAGGTATGAGCTTGTGTGTGTGTGTGTGTGTGTGTGTGTGTGTGTGTGTGTGTGTGTGTGTGTGTGTGTAACAGGTAGGGAGGCAGCATATGTCTCAACTGTCCAGATTTTTGCCACGTTCCTCATAAAAAGGACAGAAGTTTCAGACGTCATGTCCTTTGGCATACAATGCTCAAACATCGATTGCTTTAATTGATTTTTCAGAAATAATGATTTTCATTTCTGCCTTACTGGTACCTATAATAAGTCTCTATTTTCACTGGTCCCCAAGTGTAAAAAGGTTGAAAACCACAAATCCGATGCTTATGTGTCTTCTACTTACCAACAAAATAGAAGGATGATTTGTTTTTACTGTAAATACATTGAGTTTTAACTAAGATTTATGTCCGTATCATAATGTCTGCCATCTTGATGCATGTTTTATAGTTTAAACCTTAAAATACTGTATTTCTTAGTAGAAAGATGATTTGAAACATGTCAGTGATGTTTATGTAAAATGCTATCACTAAGCATTATTGTATTTTAGAGAATGAGTGAACTGTAGATCCTACCCTGACTGAAGAATGAATGTTTTCCAGCAGGATGTTAATCTACAGGTAATGCCCACTGAAAAATTGCTTCACTGTAGCTTATCAAGCTCCCCTGGAGTTTGTACTGAAAATAATCTAATGGCCAATATTATTTTACTCTCGCTAAGCAGTGCTTCTGCAGATTAGCGAGTGTAAAATATATAAAAAAGAAGAAAAATTAAAAAAAAAATGTTTGTGTATTTATGTCTGTGTGTGAATGCATATGTGCATGTCATTGAAAGCGAGAACAAGCAAATCATTATTTTACACTTGCTAAGCAGTGCTTTTGCTGTTTAGCAAGTGTAAAAAAACAGAAAAAGTGTGCATGTGTTGATGTGTGTGTGTGTGTGTGTGTGTGTGTGTGTGTGTGTGTGTGTGTGTGTGTGTGTGTGTGTGCATGTGTGCGTGTGTGCGTGTGTGCGTGTGTGCGTGTGTGTGTGTGTGTGTGTGTTTATGTTTCTATCTGTGCCATATGCATGTCTGTGTGCATGAAAGCAAGGTGTGTACGAGTGAGACAGTGAACAATAGAAGAGATCGAGCAGTGACAGCAGCAGTGATAAAGAGGTTTGTGTACCTCAAGACCTATTAGCTCAAATATCCAGATAAAGCCTAATATAAAGGGGAACAAATGCTCAAAATAGGAACATATTTTAAATAATCACAAAGTTGCTTGATAATAGGTGTGTTAGCATACATTTTCTAAAGTGTGTGTGTGTGTGTGTGTGTGTGTGTGTGTGTGTGTGTGTGTGTGTGTGTGTGTGTGTGTGTGTATATGAGACAGAGTGAGATTGATGGGCCACGCAGCAGCAGCAGTTGAAAGGTTTGCATACCTCTCGATCTTTTAGCTCACTAAATCTGGATTAAGCCTGAAATAAAGGGGAAAACAAAAGCTCAAAAACAGGAACAGATTTGAAATGTCATTCTTATAAAATTACAGAATAGCTTGAATAAGGATTTGTGTTACATTCATTTTCTGAAGGAAATAGCTTTGTTTGTATGCTTGTTGTTGTTTGCTTGTTATTTCCCTGAAATGCTAATTCCACCTAAAACGCGGCTTTTCAGCGCTTCTGTGGATCCCTAGTGATATCTGCATTGCTTACTGTACTTATTTCCTTGTTTCACTTGAAAGAAAGTTACTGTTTGTCATTTTTGCATTTAAGTTACCTGTAACACATTGCATTTAAGTTACCTGGCACTTGCTCACTAAAGCAATTATATAAGTCAGCACTAAACAATTAAAAGCACTACACCCTCACAAACTCCCCTTGAGTACCTTGTTCCCCATTGGCCCTTTTTTTTAATTATAAAGGAATTCCCAATAGTATTCTAGCATGTCCAAAGGTCAGTTGTCAATCTCCTCTCCGGTCCAGCTGGTGAATCTGGGAATCTTGAGGCAATGTTACAACTGCCTCATGTACACAGACAACCCTCTCCTCCTCCCAACAAATTCCAACACATGTGAGAGATGCAACCATATAGCCAAACTGGAGGCTGAGCTCTCTCAACTCAGTACTGGCGTAACCAGTCAGGAGGAGAAGGAAACCACACTCACTACAATTCCAGTCTCACATAGACCTACCACAACAGCAAACCAAACACATAAACACACAAAAACACATTCGGAGGCTCTAAATAAAAATCTGCCTAAGCAGCAGACACCTCCAAAGCAAACACCCAAGCAATCGCTACCCCAAAACAAAACACGTGCAACACATAGCTCACAAAGCCAGTGTGCCGAACAGTCACAGCCCTTAAGGCTAAACAACAGACCTGATACACTTGTAATAGGTGACTTTATCGTCAGGCACACTGACATCCCGCTCACCAGGCTGAACAAGGAGAAGGTCACGGTGAGCTGCCTGTCGGGCGCTAGGATCCGCCGCATAACAGAAGCACTCAGGTCACTCCAAGGCAAGTACAAATATAACTCAGTCATTGTCCATGCTGGTGTGAATGACCTGAGACGTACCTCCCTGGACTACATGAAAAGAGACATAGAGGAGCTCTCTGAGCATGTAGCCCAGGACGGTATGACCCTGACCTTGAGTAGCATCTTACCCTCACCAAGAATGATGCCACAATATGAAGACAAGATGATCAATTTCAACAATTGGCTTAAGTATTTGTGTTATTCAAAGGGGATCCAATGCCTGTCAGCCTGGGATGACATGCTCGACAAGCCACGATGCTTCGCTAGGGACGGCTTGCACCTGTCACCTTTGGGCTTTCAGATATTGGCAAAGGCTCTTGCTACCCCCATAGTGCCTTTTTTAGGCAAGGCTCAAAAGACAAACCCACCTCCATAGGTATCACAAGGGATAAGAAACTAAGAGTAATGCTACTCAATGCCAGAAGTCTAAACCTCAAGATGCATGCACTTGAAATTCTCCTTAGCATGGAGAACATCGAGATCTGTGCAGTAACAGAAACCTGGTTCAAGGCTCCCGAGAGCACCCCAGCACTACCAGGTTATACCTCATACCATGCTTTTTGGCCCCAAAACTTGGACTGAACCAGAAAAGGAGGGGGAGTATCAATATTCATCAAAGATACCCACACCTCCAGGTTGGTGGCACAGCACGAAGCATCAGAGACTATCCATGTGCAACTAACAGTGGGTAAAACTGCCTTCCAGTTTATAGCCTGCTACAGACCACCCTCCCAAACCCAGGAATCCCACTCGGCCTTCCTAAGAACACTGGAAAATATGAAGGTCTCTCCAAACACCATTATATTGGGTGACTTCAACTACCCAAACATAGACTGGGAGCTTTACTCTAGCTCCAACACCCTAGCCCAAAGGTTCCTAGAATTTATAAACTCAAATGCTATGGAACAACTTGTTACCACTCCCACAAGAGGGGAAAACATACTGGACCTGATCATCACCAACATGGGGACTCTATGCTCCACACCAGAAGTGTATCCCTCACTGGTAAGATCAAACCATAAACTAATCTCACTGGATATTCACATCCCGACCCCACCCCCTGCCCAGAAAACCACAGTGAAAAACTTCTCTAAAGCAAATTTCACACTCCTCAAAACTGAGGTGGAATCCTTCAAAGCCCCCGGGCCTGTGGAAAATACGGCCCAGACTGCAGAATCCTTTATAAATGCATTCTATGAACACCTTCAGGAATGCATGGATCATGCAATCCCAAATAAAACCAAGACCCAATCCTCCAAAGGCAGACGTCCTGTGTGATGGACCCCCAGCCATAAACAAACTATACAATAGAAGGAGGAAGCTACTACATGATAGAGCAAAATCCCAAAAATGGAAGGCATCTCTGATCAGCATTAGCAAAAAACTATGGGCACTCATAAAATCGTCTAAGGCCAGCTTAGAGAGAAAAATTGCACAGGACACTAAGGATAACCACAAGGCTTTCTTTAGTTATGTTAGGAACCTGGGTGGGAATTCCCAGATATGCTCAAAATTAGTCCAAAATGACAAAACATACACTGAACCCACAGACATTGCCAATATCCTAGCTGACAGGTTCAGCACAACCCCCCCCCCACCAAAAGGGCAAATATCTATCCCAGCAGAGTGCTGCCCCCCTGACATCTCAGATGCTCAGGTAAGAGCCACCCTCTCCAAAGCAAAAAACACAGCATCAATGGGACCAGACGGTGTCCTGGGCTGCGTCCTACATGAACTCCAAGAAGAGTTAACCCCAAACCTAAAACTACTGTTCAATCTCAGCCTTGCTACAGGATATTTACCCAAAGAGTGGCGTACAACAACAGTGGTCCCTCTCCACAAAGGTGGTGCCTCAACGGATCCTGGAAACTATCACCCCATAAGCCTGACTAGCTTGGTCTGCAAAGCTATGGAAAGGATCATCATGGACCTCATAAATAAAGATATTGGGGACCTACAGACACTGGATCCTACGCAGTTCGGCTTTGTTAAGGACAGATCCTGCCTCTTAAACCTGGTCGATTTCTTTGAAACAGTCACCAAGGCCATTGACGAGGGGAAGGTGGTCCACACAGCCTACCTGGACCTCGCAAAAGCCTTCGATACAATACCCCACCCGGGCATTATAGATAAGCTCACCAGCTTAAATATAAACCCCTATGTCACTAGATGGGTTGCAAACTGGCTCAAGGACAGAACCCACATGGTTAGAATTGCTGAAGCCATGTCAGACTCCAAACCAGCTACAAGTGGCATCCCACAAGGCTCAGTCCTGGGACCTCTCTTGTTCGGTATATATATTCTAAGAAGTACAGGCCAACACGGAAGGACTGTGGCTGAACAAGTTCGCAGATGACTGCAAACTGGGTGCCATAATCGACTCTCCAGCCAACACAAGCATCCTCCAAAAGGGCCTCATAGAAACAGACAACTGGTGCCAGAGCCATGGCCTCAAGCTAAATGCCAAAAAGTGTATAGTCATCCCCTCTGGCAAAAAGAAAGTGCCCACAAATTACCACATAGGTGGTAAGCCATTAAGTACGGAAGAAATAATTAGGGACCTGGGGACCCAAGTTGATACCAATCTCTCATTTGACAACCACGTGGCCAAAGTGGTTAGAAAAACATTTTATATAGCCCACCTAATCATGAAGGGATTCACATCTAGATCAGGGGAGGTCATCGTACCTCTTTACTCATTCCTCATCAGGCCCATAATTGAGTACAATGCCCCTTTTGGGATGTACCTTACCAGACACCTGCAGCAACTGGAAAGACCCCAAAAGTGCCTCACCAAGAAGATCAAAGGGCTCAAACAGATGTCATATGCTGCCCGGTTAAAGAAACTCCAGCTCTACTCAGTGGCAAACCGCCTGCTCAGAGGCGATCTGTGCCTGACGTATAAAGCCATGTCCAACCCGAAATTAATGGACGTGCTGCACCTCAGAAAATCCAAATCCCATCGAGCTACATGCACGAGAGACTTGAACCTCAGCACTGAAATAAATAGGACATGCTGGAGGGACAGATTCATAACCCAGAGGCTCCCTTCACTCTGGAATAAAATCCCAGTCCAGGTTAGGCAGAGTCCCTCATTGACTCTCTTCAAGAGGAATCTTGATGAGTGGATGGGAGATCATAGGTTTACCCCGGGTATCACTACAATGTCACTGTTAGACAGAGGCACAGTATACTAACCTTGAAAAAGGGAATAGCAAAATTAATTTAAAATGGGTGGCGAAAGCCAAACACACTCTGGCTAGGCTTATAAATGCCCTAGGGCAGATAGCCTAGTATGAACCTATGAACCTATGAAAGTCAAATGTATGTCAGTAGTTAGTGACTTCAGTCCCCAGTCACTGCAACAAACCAAATATTTAGGAGTAAGGGACAAAAAAATGAAGTAAATATTTACATATTTTTAAACATGATATATTTTGCATGTAAAATGCTTCCTCCAACACAATTTACATATACTACAGCAACTTTGACACTTTAGGTAGAGGAACTATTTTACATCAAATATATATATATATATATATATATATATATATATATATATATATATATATGGATCTAGGACTTTTGCACAAAAGTGCAAAAGCCCTAATCCATTATCATCGAACACACTTTAGCAGCTTTAGCGGCGCTTTCATTAAAGTGGGTTAAAAAAAGAAAAAAAAATCTACGTTTATGCCCCCCACACCCCCCCTACTTTAATATTCTCACTCCGAGATCGCACTACAGTGGGGAAATGGGAATTTTCCCTTACCGCACTGTAATGCGATCTCGAACAAACATACTTACGCGAAAGTGCTTTTTCGGTGAAAAGCACTTTTGCGTAAATATGCCCCACCGATAATCATTCGGTGGAAAGTGCATTCGGTGATCTGTACGGATCCCATATAAATATATATATATATATATATATATATATATATATATATATATATATATATATATATATATATATAATATATACAGTAATAAAAAAATAAATAAATAAAACACAACAATTTTACAGACAGCTCATTCTCTAAGCTCAATAATGCCGTCCAGGGTGTGTGTTATTGTGGAAAAAAATGCCCTTCCAATCACAAACAGAATCAAAATGTTCAGTATCTTACACGTAAAGCCTTACCTTCCTCACATGTAATGATTAGAGTAAGGCATATGTTTATCAAATTAATGGTCACCTAACCAATCAGGTATGTTTGCAACAAGAGTCCTACACAATAAGCAACACAAATCAGGTAAGTTAATTTTTAAATAACTGTTTATTACTTACAGAGCTCTTGCTGTTTCCATTATTGCAGATTTCTCGTACTCTTTCCTTGATTGCTTCTTCTGTCTTTGGCACTGTTATGAAACCATTACTTAGGAGAGTAGCCAGCTGACTTATGAAGGTCTGATGGAGTGCCTGTGAAGCTCTGGCTTCATATTCACTGGTGCGCAGGGTTTTATCTATAGCACTCATTTGCTTCTCATTTTGTCGAAGCTCTAAATTAGAAGCATCCCAAGCCTTTTGAACATCTTCCAGTCTTGTAAGCAGGAGCTTATGTTCTCTCTCAGTATTTGCTTTAAGTAGTAAGGCATCATCTCTCTCCTGCATGAACAATGGAATAAAAAATAGCAAAACTTTGAGTTTTATTATATATATATTCTCTATGCAAAGCAGATAATATGGTTTTAAGACTAAATGTGATACATGGTGATATTTTAAAAGTATTTTAATTTTCTAGTGTTATTTACAAAAGAACCAGACACAGTCAAAATGGGAATATATGCATTGATATTCAGCAACAGTCACAAAACTACAAAATGGCTGCTCAACCACCATAATGATATTATCCCAAAAATGATAAAATAGAAAGAAGGATGTTGCATTAGTCTTAACTGACTGGTAAGAGCTAGGTGGGAAGGAATGCTAGGATACCATCCACTTTCTTAGCAGGTGAGAATATTAATTAATAACAGTATATCTACACATAGCCAATGTGAAATTCTTCAAATGTTAACCACTCAAAGCATAGGATGCAGAGGAACACCATCAGTCACTGTTTTCCATAGGAAATCACTGCCCATGAGCCCTTAGAAATCACACTGGCAGTGATTTTGTATGGAAAACAGTGAGTGACACTATGTTTCTCGGCACCTTGTACTTTGAGCAATTAACACTTCAGTTATTTCACATTGCCTTCCTGTAGAACCATCCATCCTTCCACAACCCCCTTTCCCCATTTTTGCACATGTGGTTGGTATGTCACTTCAACAGTGACAATCATCTAGAGCCAAGATTTACACTGCCATGTGGCTAACCCTCCCCTGGTAGTTCATCCACACCACACATTAGCACACACAGTCATACTTATGGCCAATTTAGAGTGCCCAATCCACTTACTGCATGTCTTTGGACTGTAGGAGGAAACTGCAGCACCCAGAAAAAACTCACATGAACACAGGGAGGACATGCAGACTCCAGCACAAAAGGAACCCCAGCTGAGAATCAAACCAGAGAAACCTCTTGCTGTGAAGCAACAATGTTATCTGCTGTGCCACTGTGCTACCCTGGGCCACTCTGCTGCCCCATACCACCTTGTAGATGAACTGCTATTAATCGATATTCTCACCTGCTAAGGCAGTGGATGTTATGATAAAAAGTTCAATTTTTGGGGAAATGTATCCCTTATTCAAGTTGGCATATATAAGTTCAGGGAGGTATGGGAGGCTTGCTCCCCAAATTGAGTGGTAGAGGGGCTTTGCATACCCTCCCCAAAAAATAGCATTTTACTTTCTCACTGTTCTTTGTTTTCCATGTTCTGATCTTTGGAGTTTTGTCATTTGCTTAATGACTGTCAACAGACATTAGACTATATCTAAATACAGAAATTTTATATCACTCTAGTAACAACTAATAGAATGACACGTTCACTGAAATCTGCGTTAGGGGCAAACACTGTGGACTAAGTATCTTTCTGTACTTAATTGCGATTGTTATAGTCATTCCATGATGTCTGGAGTTCTACCAGAGACAGCAAAAAAATAAAATATGAAACACATTTGTGCAAACTGTGGGTAAAATATATGAGTGCGTATTTATAAATGTTTATAAGTAATGATAGCAGCGATGTTATCTAAAGTGTAATTTTTTGAACAACAGTCCTAGGAATGTAGCAATTTAAAAAACATTGAAAGGGCTAATTAAAAGAGAACTGCACCCAAAAACTGAAAAAATAAATTTTCAGCAAATCTTGACCTTTTCTGCATTTCTAATGCCTCTGTATCAAAGTAAATGGTTACTGTTATTTTCTAATTTGTTATACCCCAAAATACGCTGCCATGGCTAGCATTATTTTGTTTTACAGTCAATGGCTTCACCTTCCTGACATCATTTGAGAGGGACAAAACAATCTCTATGGTAAGGGGATTATTTACTGAGGTTTTCTCTCTCATCAGTTTACAGCTGTGACTGCCTGCTTTTCCCTGTCAGCATCATTCTGCATTTCTAATTATCAATAAAACCAACTAGAGAATGCAAAGAGGTGTAGTAATGTGATGAATCCAACAACAAACACCTCTCCTCCAATGGTGCATTGCAAAGACTCAGTCCAGGAATAACATTTAAAATTAAAACTCCTGGACTGAGTCTTTCTGGTACACCATTGTAGGTAAAGGAAAAGTTTTAATTTTAAATTTTACTCCTGGATCTTTGAGGTAAACCATTGGAAGTAGAGATGTTTGTTGTTGCATTTTTAATAACTTTTCATTAGTTGCCCTTACAGCATTTATTGCTTACAGTTTTTACTGATTGGTTTGTCTGTGTGTCCTTTGTACCCCTTGGCTTGGATGTTACTGCATTTTAAGGAATGTTTGAATGACATGCTTGAAAATGTAGTGGAGTTAATTGTTCTTTTCAAAGTAACAACTATAGCTCAGTGTTCAAGTGTGAAAAATCTGACCCCTGTGAGTAATAGCTGTTAATTGGGCTGAGATGGTTTGTGTTGCATTCATAGTTTTAAATATTACAGCTAGAATTAAAACTTTGATATTAATCTTATTTCCCCAACTCATTGACTTGTCTCAACAAAACACTGCATGCAATGCAAAAATATTGTGACAAAATACCAGAAGAAATATGCACTTTTACAGAAAATACGGTGCAGAAAAAAATGCAAAATCGAGTACTAACAGAAAGTAAGAAGAGTTAGATTAACACATTTACTTTCTTTATTTGTGGCAACGAAAGCTTGATTAAAGATAAAGACAGAAAGCTAAGCCTGAAACCCATGCCTTGGTTCAAACTCCAGGTTACACTATTTATCTGAGGTGTGATGCTGGCAATCTGTAACGGATAAGCCACATTTAGTCAAAGTCAAAGTAAACTTTGTTGTCATTTACAACTACATACATGTAGCCTAAACAAAATTTTGTGCATCAGCTCAATTCTTGAGATTACAAAGGAAAGTGAAACAACACATTCAAGTAGAGGAATAAACATAACTAACAAATACAGTACTACCCCCAATACAATAGAGACCTTTACCAACACTCATATATGAAAGGAATACCCTCCCCTGAGTTAAATTAACTACCCTGTTTAAAGTAAAACAAAACACACTACAATTTGTCTAATATTGCATTTGAGTGAGTTAAGTACTGACTATGGGTATAATAAATAAATATTGCACTTACTTGGAATATATGTAAGTATATATTGCACAAATAAATAAAAATTGACTTATTATGTATCCAGACCCCTGGGACTAGTGCTCGAGTTCAGAAGTCTAATCAGTGTAGGGTAAAAACTGTTACTGAATCTTGTAGTCCTGCAGCCAATGCACGACTAGTGCTCGAGTTCAGAAGTCTAATCACTGTAGGGTAGAAACTGTTACTGAATCTTGTAGTTCTGCAGCCAATGCACGACAAGTGCTCAAGTTCAGAAGTCTAATCACTGTAGGGTAGAAACTGTTACTGAATCTTGTAGTCCTGCAGCCAATGCACGACTAGTGCTTGAGTTCAGAAGTCTAATCACTGTAGGGTAGAAACTGTTACTGAATCTTGTAGTCCTGCAGCTAGTGCTGCGATATCTCCTGCCCAATGCCAGATGATTAAACAGTCCATGTGCAGGATGCATGTTGTCCTGTATTATTTCGGTGGCCTTCCAGATGCTTCTAGCAGAATAAAGATGTATCGATGGAAGACTGGAATCTGTTACCTTCTCTGCAACCCTCAACACTCTTTGTAGCGCCTTCTTTCTGTAACTGTGCAGCTTCCAAACCACACTGTGAAGTTGCAGGTGAAGATGCTCTCTATTGCACCTCTGTAGAAGGTGGAGAGAATATGAGGAGGAAGCTTAGCTTTTTTTCAGCCTTCTTAAAAAGTGGAGGCATTGGTGTGCTTTCTTGACCAGTTGGCTGGTGATTCCCGACCACAAGAGATCCTCTGATATATGTACACCCAGGAATTTTGTACTCTTAACCTGTCCACACTCTCACCATTGAGCCTGAGCACTGGGTGGTTTGTTCTCTTTTTTCTGAAGTCAGTGATAATCTCTTTGGTCTTGCTTACATTCAGGTCAAGGTTGTTCCCCTTGCACCAACTAATCAGAGATGCCACCTCCTCTCTGTACACCCTTTCATCCTCGTTTGTGGTTTCATCAGCAAACTTGATAATATGGTTGGACTTGTGTTTAGTATAGCAATGGTGGGTCAGGATGGTGAATAACAGTGGGCTAAGAACACATACCTGTGGAATCCCGGTGCTAATAGTGATGCACTTTGATGTGTTCTTACCTGAACACACACTCTTTGGCCTCTCAATCAGGAACTCCAGAATGCAGTTACAGAGATGTTTACAGATTCCTAACTGTGCCAGTTTTTCTGTCAGTTGCATTGGCACCACCGTATTAAATGCAGAGCTGAAGTCTATGAACAGTATCCTCACATAGCTGTCTTTGCCCTCTAAATGCTCAAGGGAGATGTGTAGTGCTAGTGATATGGCATCAACCATGTATCGATTAGTTCTGTACGTAAACTGCAGATTTAAATGGCATTTAAATGCTATTATTTAAGAGGGACTGTTTTCTTAGTGACTCTGTAGTTGGGATAAGTGACCTAAACTAGTGGTTTTCAACCTTTTTACACTTGGGGACCAGTGAAAATAGGAGAGTTATTTTGGGGACCACTAACTGTGTGTGTATGCATGTGCACATGCACGTATCTGTGCATTAAACCAGAAAGCATATCTTCAGCTTTCTTATTTCCTCATCCCATGGGTATGCCTTCTAAAATTCAAGTTTACTGTGTGTGTTAGGGTGGAGTCATAATAACTCCTCAGCACCAAATGTGCTATATTAAAGCACTTAGTGCAGTCTGCTATTTTTCTCACTTTACCTAACTGCATCCTTGGTCCCAACTCTTGTTGTAATGGAAGCTGTGCTCTGTCAGTGCACTGTGTATTATTTGCATTGTCGTGTGCCTCTTCTTCAGTTTTCTATTACTGCTCCCCCTGTGACTGACTGAAAAATGAATGCTCAAGTTGCAGTTATTCAACCATAGCTGATCGACAGCACAACTCATTTAAATTACAGTCTGATTCACCAAAAGGAATCCTCCCTGCACCCCCCATGTAGGAGCTTCCCTCCCTCAATCCCCTTAGTCATATATACTAACTCCACTCCATGTTCACATAAATCATCTAAACTATAGCTATAGTCCCCAAAAACAGTCCTACCTGTAGTCCCATGTTGGGAGTGTCACTCCATCATACCACTCTTACTCAGATATATACTCATGCAGTGGTCATACAAATCATCTAAACTACAGCTATACTCCCCAAAACAGTCCTCCATGTACTCCTATGTGGGAGCTTCACTCCATCATACCCTTCTTACTCAGATATATAGTCATGCCATAGTCACACAACTCATCTAAACTACAGAAATATTCCCAAAACAGTCCTCCTTGTACTGCCATATGGGAGCTTCACTCTGTCATATCCCTCTTACTGGGAAATATACTCACTCCATGGTCACATAGATCATCTAAACTATAGCTATACTCCCCAAAACAGTCCTCTATGTACTCCCATGAGACAGCTTCACTCTGTCATACTCACCCTTACTCAGATATATACTCACTCCATGGACACACAACAAGAGATCCTAATAATGTAACTGTGTCATTTTTAAAAGTGGGAGATGTTTATTTTTAAATAGTACCACTGTATCATAGTAATGCAGCATAGCATATGAGTGTGTGTTTTTCATTTATGTGTGGTGAGATGCTCCTGGCCACTCAGGATGTGCAATTGTGAACAGACAATAAGTAGCCTTACCATGTATAAAATCTGTAGTCTGTTGTAGTGCATTGCTTAAGTTTTGCTAGAGAGGAAAAGAGGGAATTGGACAACAATGCCCAATGTAGAATAAATAGGGTCTATATTATCCCAGCAAAACACGAAAACCGCGAACACCATTTGGGCGACACCAAATGGTCGAAAATGTAAAATGTTGCGCGTGTAAACAGAAAACGCCGTAGGGAAATTCTTCTCTTCACTTCATTGTAGTGCGATCTCGGAGATGGAATATTTAAGTAGGGGGGTGTGGGGGGTGCAGGGGGGGTGTGCCTCCCTGCATAAAACAGTTAGTTAGACATTTGGTTTTGTAGTTTTGTTTTTTTCCGGATTCGATATTTCTGGTTTTCGCTCATTTGGTGTCACTCAACATGCATTCGCTGTTTTCGTCTTTCATTTTCATAATATAGACCCAATAAATAGCATGATTAGAGTTATAAGGGGTGGGGATCAGTTCACATTGCAAAGTGCATCATCCTCAATGAATGTCTACTAAAATATGTAAGATCAATGTCACATTTATTTTTCAATAACAAGGAAAAAAGAGAGTAGGAGTAAGACAGAGATTGAACTTCAGTTATGCAGTTTTACCTCATAGTAGGATGTATCATGGAATTACTGATGAATGAAATAATTCTGAAATAGGATCTATAGATAAAAATTAAAACTTGAAGCATTGCAATGTAAACAAATTAAAACAGTTAAGTCAACAAAGCAAAGCACAAATATAGTATTTACGTAGGGAGGACATGTCTCCTGCTTGTCCACACCTCTGCATAGTAATTCTGAGAATGTGAAGCTTTGGAGGGTGAATTTGCATACTATTTGAATAAACATAGGATTTGATTTAAAAATATTGACTAGTCCAATTTCATTTAAAGTTAGTGTGGCTCTTACAATGCATTTATTGGATATACTGGAAAAAGCTTAAGTGGCAAATGACAAGACCATATCAAACAGCTCTGAATAGATAAACAGGGGGTAGACAAAAAGGAGATGCAGACATGGCAGCAGCATGGCATTTGACATTAACCATAAAAAAGGGAGTTAGCGAACACAACTAGCCCACTGGTACAGAGGAATGGGCATCTGTCAGTTTTGATAGAGGTCCATGTTTGTAAAGCTGTACTACTATCTGTGGATAGGAATGAAGGGCAGGCCTGCTTGCCTTTTTGTAGAAGGCAGGAGTAAGAAGGATTCAAAAAGAGAATCCATGTCTGCCAAACTCCCCAAAGGGGAACACAAACTTAAGGTGGAGTCTTGTTCTACTGTAGGACAGCATTTTGACAAGAGAGGCCTGTGGAAGCAAGGTCTACCCCTCACCAAAAAAAAAAAAAAAAACATTGTAAAGCAGACCTAAGGGACCACACTGAAGAAGGGCTATCAAACAAATAACTTCCTTTCATAGCATGACCATACCATGTCCACAGCCATCTGTGTCTCATCTTAAGGAATGTTACAAAGATGCCAGTGGCCAGCCAAATAGGGCCAAAGGTGACTTTGGGAAGATCAGGAACAATAATGTCAGTTAACATAATGCACACAAAGTGCACGATTTAGTGACAGAATGGCTAAGACTCTGTCTAGACAAAATAACACACAGCCCAATTGTAAATGGAGTTGACTCAGATGAAAGAATGGTCATTTAATGGGGTAACATGAGGATTATTAGCAGGGGTGGTTCTTTCCAGTGTTAGCACAACTCATATTTATTTTTATTTTACATTTGTTGACTGGGATAGTCTGACTGGATACATGTCCATTTTCAGTGGAGGGCCAGGGAGAAAAGCTCCAAGATAATAATTCACATTGAACATTTAGTAAATGCTAGTTTCAAGCAGATTACAGTCATATATATAGTTATATGGAAACATGCTTTTCACTGATGGCATACAAGAAGATGTAAACATGATGAAAAGGGACTTGGCAAATTTTTGGAAATAATAAAGTGCTGGTAAAATTCAGTTCAGTAAAAAATCCAACAAACAATTGTGAAAGAATAATACTAAGAAACAAGCATATATTTAAAGTGGTAGATGTAGCAAAAACAAAGGTAGGAAAGTACAAATCAGATTTGCTTAAAAGTAAGCTAGTAACAAAATAAAGCATCAAAGAAAGTGAGAAACTAAGAAGTATAGAAATGGATATCAGCAGAAGAAAAGAAAACATAAAGATATAGGAATGCAGATGTGAAGTAATATGTGAACCCTTTGTAGGGAGTTAAAAGGTATTGCATCAACTATGTGTCTGGGTTTTCTTTTAGTGGGTCTCTGTGGCATTTCTTATTTTCTTCTTCCTGTAGAAAAGAAGAAATTAATATTTATCTTTACTGACAGCTGACAATATGCAACTGATAATATTATAGGCAGTTTTGAAGGTCTAATCTTTGCAAATAAAGCAGAGTTGAAAGTAAGGGAACAACAAATGGCACACAATTTTTGCCAGAAAAGACAGATTACAAGAGTTTAATAAATGCAATAATAGAGACAGAGCAGAAGGAATGTAATGCAAACATTTACATACATTATCAATATCCAGAGATAATCTGGGTGCCATATTTCAAAGAACAACACAGTCTGGAATAACAAGATACACAGCTCAGTGAAGATACAATGGATATTTTATAGACAGATACTGGAGGACTGGAATAGAGATCCAGAGCAGGATGCAAAGTCAGAAACGTGCTATTAATTTTTTATGAAGGGTTGGAAAATGAGCTGCTGGCTAAAAAAAATTGAAGCGTATTCATTAATCTGAAAATGGGCAAGTAAAGTAGGTCAGTCAGTCCTTATCCGGCCTAAGAAAGCTATGCTTTTATAAATAGAATGTCGGGTTGTATGTTGATGGCACTGGACTCACTGAAAGCAAATACTACTCTTCCATTGTAGGAAACAATGTATTGCACTGAATTCGGTATACAGTTCTGGAAGCATTAGGGTGATGAAAGTATCACATTTCTGAATAGTGTACAAAGGATGCCCAATAACAAAATAAAATTATTCTGATGGATGTACTTAATTATGAAGAAAACTAAAGCCAAGTATCTAAACCACGTGAAAAAAAAGATGTGGTATAAAATGGCCTGCCATACTATCAAGGATCAGAAACATAGCTCTCAACCTTCCATCTCCAAAATGTGGAACATTACCTCTCGTGATGTGGAACAAACGGGCAAAATGTGTAAAGTACAGTTGTGTAAGAAAGCTCACCATAACAGTAGATGCTTCAATGATCACTGCTGCAGAAGCCTTAGCTATATGGGTTATATCCTGTCAAGGATATAACAGCCTGAGCCAGCTTCCAAAGTTTCAGGGCACCTTACATGCACCTAAACAGTCAGGCAGCTTGAAATGAGCTGACTAAAAAACAAGTTTGGATGCAAAGCTCTTCAGAGATTTCCTGCCAATAGAGAGAGAGAGAGAGAGAGAGAGAGACTGAGACCTGAAAGAACAGTGCAAGGAAGATCAAAAAACATCAACCACACCCTGGCATAAACAGCACCAAAAATAAAGGGGATGAAGGGATGGAATGGCAGCTTTTACAATTAATTCTACTTATGGAAATAGAAGCACAGTGTAATACAGAAAAACAATCTCCCCACAACTGCAAATTAAGCTAGAAGACTAAGGTCCCAGAACAAACTAAAAAATGCAAACAGATAACTGTTTTGGCTAAAACATGCAAAGACATATCACAGCACATGTTACTATAAGTGCAACTTAAATATTTAAGCTGGATTGAAATAAATGCTCTTTTTTCTCTTTCCTTTTTTGATGAAAACCTTGTTACAATTCAGGGCTGTCCACATTTTTCCACATCTTCCATTTAAGCATGTGTGCCAATGGATCCTCCTCTATCCAGTATTTCTTATGTCAAAATGATTTTGAAAGGGGTTTCAGTTAACACAAGCTTTGTGCACAACAATGGAGGACTGGGACTGTTATACACCTTCATAAGAAGGACCTTCAACAGATCTTGTCAGCTACAGACCCATTATTCCGACTTGTCTGATTTGCAAAGTCATAAAAAATTATCATGGAAATTATCAGCAAGGACATAAGAGGCCTCCAGACAATGGATTCATACCAGTCTGGCCTTGTCAAAGGAAGGTCATGCTTACTGAACCTGTTGAGCTTCTTTGAAAAGGTCAGTAAAGCAATGAATGAGGGGAAAGTGGCACATACTGCCTACTGAGATCTAACTAAAGCATTTGATACAATAGCCCCATTCAGGTATTGTCAACAAACCTATGGAACTAAACATAAAGTCCTTTATAACATGTTGGATAACTGTCTGGCTCATGGATAGGACCCAAGAGGTTAGGATCAGTGAGGCCACCTCCACAAAGAGGCTGGTCACCACGGTTCTGTGCTGGGCCCACTCCACTTTTGTATCTACACCTCAGTTGTCAAAGCCAATGTCAAAGGGCTCTGGCAGACCAAGTTCACAGATGCCTGCAAACTGGGAGCAGTCATTGAATCCCCCCAAGATAAGAACACTCTCCAGGAAGGTCTAACACAGACAAACTCTTATTGCTAAAGCCATGGCTTAAAACTCAGCACCAAGAAGTGCATTATAGTGCCGTTTAGGAATCCAGCCACACTGGATAACTACTTCATCAATAAAACACTCCTAAAACTTGATTCACTAGTCAGGGTTCTAGGAACTCATGTAGATACTAAACTAGCCTTTAACCAGCATATGTCCATGGTAGTAAGAAAATCCTTCTATGTTGCTAATAAGACAGGGCATGTCATCTAGGTCCAGAGAGGTCATTGCACCACTATACTTGGCCATCATCAGACCCATCATAGAATAATAATATTGCCCCATTTTGGTATGTCCCTGACCAGACACATGCGGCTGTTGGAACATACACAAAGGTTCCTTAAAAAAAGAATACAGGGATTGAACTCAATTTCCTATGCTGACTGCCTTAAAACCCTTGTCTCTTTATCTAGTATCATACAGACTTCTGAGAGGTGATCTTTGCTTGGTGTACAACACAGCCCTCAGCCCTGTTTTGATGAATGTTTTGCACATCTGCAAAACAAACATCATCAGAACTACTAGATCAAAAGACCTACATTTTGCTTGTGACGTAAATAGGACATGTTGGAGAGACAGATATGATTCTCAGTGAATTCACATTCGCTGGAACAGGCTCCCCATCCATGTGAAGCAGAGTTCCTCCCTAAATCCATTTAAGTGCAATTTCAACCAATGGATGGTCAATCAGTAACTCACCCCTTGTCTAGCTTCTATGTCTCTGATGGATAGAAGCAGTCACTAAATCACCCCTTATATAAATCAGATTTGTGGGTCTCATTTGGGTTGTACAGCTAGTCTTATAATGGTCCTAGTGGTTCTTAGCCTTGTATACACCTATGAACCTATAAATCTATCTTGATGAAGGAGTAAGAAAGGCCATATGGAAGCAATGCTCACAAACACTGTAAAACAAGAGAACAGCTAGCCCTGATCAGCTACTGGTTATTTTGTTGTTGTAGCACCAGCTAGAAAAACATTTCCACTTGCTAATATATGATTTTTCTAGTAGCAGTCTTTCTTGCCTCCATTAGGACCTGCTGCATGTCCTCAGTAAACAGGTACCTAAAGGAAAATAAGACTCTGTCTTCCAGGCAGTCAAGTTGATTATGGTTGGGGTGTTGTGTGACTAGATCCATTTTGCAAGGAAGCTTGTGGTAATTGCCCCTGGCCAATTCCAAAACAAGGAAGAAACCTGTAACAGAAAGTAAGTCACCACAAAAATCTTGGGGAATTCCTTCTGAATCTTCAGAAGTACCCTAGATATCAGTGGAAAGGGTGGAAAAGCATATAGGAATATTCCTGTCAAAGAAAAAGGCATCAGTCTTCCAGGCCTTTTAGTATGGAGTCCTGGAGCAGTTGATTATTTACAGAGGCATAAATGGGTCTACTGGAAGAACCCCCCACAAACATGGGATATATGCATGACAACCTGTGTTTCTAAAGGTTAGACAAACATTCCACTTATGCTGTGCTGATGATGCCATAAGAAGGCTGAAACATGCATGTTCACAGCTAGAGAAATTTGGTTTTATTGGCCTGAATTTGTCCATTAATAGACTTAAAAAGAAAAAAAAAAGTCATGGACATTCAGAATTGCCATGTAGCTGACTCACCTGTGTTGCCTCTAATACAAGAGGTTTAAGGAATCACACCGTGGAAAGTCTAGCCTTGCTAGATTTTTCTTTTGGTATTTACTGATTGTTTTTTCTGAGTTTAATTTTTACTCTTTGATTTAGTTTGTTAGTTGGGATATTTTGCAGACACCCTAATGAGTATGGATATCAGCTGGGAACGACAACCCTGTGTTTCTAAAGGTTAGCCAGACATTTCACTTATGCTGTGTTAATGATGTCATAAGAAGGCTGAGACGTGTGCCCACAGCTAGTGGGGTTTGGCTTTATTGGCCTGAATATGTCTATTAATAGACTTAAAAAGAAAAAAGTCATGGACATTCAGAATTGCTGTGTAGCTGAAACACTTGATGTCCTTAAAGGTTCATTTGCATACATCCCATGTAGCCTCTAATACAAGCGGTTTAAGGAATCACACAGTCGAAAGTCTATCCTTGCTAGATTTTTCTTTTGTTTTTTCCTGATTGTTTTTTTCTGGGTGGCCTTTTTACTCTTTGATTTAGTTTGTTAGTTGGGATATTTTTCAGACACCCTAATGATTATGGATATCAGCTGGGTACGACAACCCTGTGTTTCTAAAGCTTACCCAAACATCCCACTTATGCTGTGCTGCTGATGTCATAAGAAGGCTGAAACATGCATGTGTACAGCTAGTGGAGTTTTGTTTTAATGGCCTGAATTTCTCCTTTAATAGATTTAAAAAGAAAAAAAGTCATCAATATTCAGAATTGCCATGTAGCTGAAATACCTGATGTCCTTAAAGGGTTATTTGCATATATGTACACACAAAGGAACCACAAGTACAGCTGGTTCAAAGGCACACAACACTGAAAGCAATCTCAAAACTGACCAGCACATTGGTGAAGACAAAAACTATTTAATAGTGGCAACTCCAAAAGCTATAGATAAGCTATAGCTATAACAAAGCAGTCAAACTGGTTTTGGCATCCATATGCCTTCCTCAGTGAACACAGCACACAAGTATTTCATGGCATAAATACACATCATATTTACATAATTAATTAAAGTTGCTCATTGAGACCAGGTCTAAACAAACACCCTAGTCTGATGATCCTGTTACATTCCTTAGCATTTAAAATAGAGTGCCAACCCTTTTTGCCCTGTCTATTCCGTTTTATTATGTCAATAATAGTAAAATTGAACTGTGCTGTAGTATGTTGTAGAGTATGTTTATATAATGAGATGGAAGCTCTTTTGTTGTGGATATCACTGAGATGTTCAGAGTCCCTCACCCACAAAGACCTAGATGTTTGGCCCACATAAAAAGCTGAGCAAGAATGTATTTAGCCAGTTGTTCTTGGGGGGGGGGTTGTTAAATATTTTTATTAAATAGTTTTTGGTTTCACCAAGGTGCTGGCCAGTTTTGAGATTCATTTGCATATATCCCATGTTGCCTCTAATACAAGAGGTTTAAGGAATTGCACAGTGGAAAGTCTAGCCTTGCCAAATTATATAAGAGTATGGTAAAGCCCATCTTGGACTACAGGGCTTGTTTCTATTTTTTTTTTTTATTTTGCAGTTATGGTACAAATAACGTAAATAAGCTGGAGTGTACAGAAGTATTGCATTAAACATTAGGCCATCTGTGGCAGGCAGACTTGACTAAAGTGATAGACATAGGTTACTAAGTCTCCACTCAGTTAATTAAATTATAGGTTAATAAGGGGAAAACATGATATGAGCCTACAAATGTTCACAGAGCCATTTATTCAGTGCTACTATGAGTATTTTTCTTCAGCTGGTCATAGTGTGAACACAATAAATAATAATCCGTTTAAGAAGACTGGTAAGTGTAATGGAATATGCTAGACAAACTTCTTTAAAGTTAAGAGTGACTAAACTATGGACCCACCTTCCCATGGATATAAGGAGTTTGAAGAATCTAACTCAAATTTAAATGTTACCTTTTTTTAAACAAGAAATATCTTTATTGAATTATCACTTATGACACAGGCAACCCCATATTTATATAAATGAAAACATACTGACATATCTTCAGTTGCAGATATTATAGAGCATATACAATGTTCTATACAGGCACTGTCATTTGACCATTACATAGCTCATTCATTTCCTACCTTCCTTTAAATTTCATTCCTCCTCAAAAACATTATTCTGCATGTATTGTTCCTAGAAGTCCTATTTTCTATGCAATTTGCTCCTACCCTAAATATCCCACTTCCAGCTCTTTTATCTCGGTTACTATATTCAACACTTCAAGTGCAGTTGGTTTAGACTTTGATTTCCATTTTCTACTAATTGCTTTTTTGATCGCCACCACAATTAAACTCAGCAAGGCCTTACTGTGTCTACACAATTCAGATTTTGTACCACAGTTCAAAGAAATTCATTTACTCTGTTACATCAATTTCCTCACCCAAAATTTCTAACAGAATACTCTGCAGGGAATTTTCAAACTCTACCAACTCATTATACTTCCAAAAAATATATTCTCAATTATGTCTTTCTTACCTATCACACCTCCAACATTTATAATCTACTTGAGGGAATTTTTTTGGGGAGGTCTGTTTGGAGTATAAAAATACCTACTCAAACACTTGCAAGCAAAAATCCTAAATCTTCTAGACTTTGTTGCATTTTGGGGAGCCATACATATATCCTTCCCATTGTTTCTTTGTGAATTGCTTATCAAATCTCCCTTTCCAGTCCTTTCTAACTTCACTGGATTGAGGCCTATTGTCACCATGCAATACTTTATATGCTCTACTAATTATTACTTTTTAACAAAAGCTTCTATTCTAGATTCCACTAACTCTACCAGTGCTGCTCTTTCGCTTAGGATCCCCTTATTCCTTTTTTTATTATATTCTCTTATCAGTCCTTGATAGGAAAGGCAATCGCTATCCTACAGTCCAAATGTATTCTTGTCCTGTTCCTATTGCATTACCATTCACTCTCTAATTATTTTATTGGTTCATAGGCGATTACTAGGCTAATGCCCCTAGACCCCTTAAAAGCCTAGCCTTATTTATCCCAAGTTGCCCCAATTGTTAGGTGAGTGAAGTTCACAGAGTTAAGAGTCTATGGTAGTTAATCCATACTTCCTCTGTCCAGGAGGGACATGGGCACCACCCCAGGAGTGAATTTGTGGTCACACATCCACTGATCTCGGTTGCGTTTGTAGAGGGTCAGGGAGGGGCTCTGTTTCACGCAAATTGGAAGCTTGTTCCATAGAAGTGGCAGTCTCTGGGAGATGTATCTATCTCTCCAGCATGACCTGTTCTTGTCAGAGGCTAGGTTAAGATCCCTGGAGTGAGTGACCCTCTTGCAGTTTGATTTATGAATGTGTATCATTTCCATCAGGGCTGGGTCAGAGATTGCCCTGTAAGCCAGGCACAGGTCATCCCTTAGCAACCTGTAGGACACAGAGTACTTTGACAGGGCTTTCTGTCTTTCCATGTAAGACTTGTTTTGTGTAACCTGTAGATTTTTGGTGAAAAACCTCTGTGGTCTCTCCAATTGTTACAGGCGTATGGTGAGGTACATGCAAAAGGGAACTTTGTACTCAATAATTGGTCTGATGAGGACTGAGTATAATTGAATTATGACATCCTTAGATATAAATGCAATGCCTTTACTTATAACATGAGCCACATAGAAGGAGTTCCTCACTACTGTAGATACGTGGTGGTCAAAGTTCAGATTGCTATCAACTTCAGTACCCAGATCACATACCACTGGGTCTACACTTAGAGGGGTGCTGTCTGTAATGTAATTAGCAGGGATGTCAGCTTTCCCAAAGGAATAATAGTGCATTTTTCTTTGCATTTAGCTTTAATCCTTGGCTTTGGCACCAGTCATTTGTGTTAACCCTGTCTGCAGTATATTAACATTGTTGGGGGACTCTATGATTGCTCCCAACTTGCAATTATAAGTGAACTTGGTCAGCCACAGGCTGTCCAGGTTTGCCTGGTCTCCTCAGAAATAAATTACGAATAGTAATGGGCCCAGCACAGAACCCTGTGGTACACCACTGCTGACTGTTTATTTGCTAAAGGTGAAGTCACCCACTTTGACATTATGTGCCCTGTCAGTGAGACATTTGGCTGCCCATCTGCCAGTATAGAGGTTAATTCCCAATTGGGAGAGTTTCTCTGTAATACCTGAGAGGAAATTGTGTCAAATGCCTTGGCTAAGTCAAGATAAGTGGTATGCACTGTGTTTTCCTCATCCAGGGACTTGGCGACTTTCTTAAAGAAGTCAGCAATGTTTAACAGGCATGACCTACCTTAAAGAATTTGAACAGGGTTGTGTCCAGAGTTTGGAGATTACCTATGTCCTTGTTAATAAGGTCCATAACAATTTTCATTTCCTTGCAGATGAGGCTAGTCAAGCTTATTGGCCTATAATGCCTAGGGTCAGATAATGGTTCCCCTTTGTGCAGAGGGATTACTGTAGCTGTCCTCCATTCTGCCAAAACATAGCCAGGTAAGTATACTTTGTGGGATGACTGGAGGGGGTGGGGGGTGAGGTTTTCTGCAAAGCTGTCAGCTAGTAGGTTGGCTATTACCTCTGGTTGAGTATGGGTGATGCCATCCACATCCAGTTAAGTGCATAGCTGGGTATTCCCTTTCAGATTTTGGATGTAGTTAAAGAATGCCTTGTGACTATCCTTAGCTGGGGAGGCTATGTATGCTTCATAATTAGCTTTGGAGGACTTGATAAAATCTCTCATTTGTTTGTTGAATATAGAGAGGGATTTGTTCTTCTGTTGAGCCAGTACCCTCTTGTTCTTGGGCATTAGTTTCTTTCTCTTGTTGTGTAGCCTGTTTGTACTCGGGGTCTACCAGGGTGGCTTGTTTTTTCGGCAAGCCCTGGTTTTAATCCGGTCAGGTACAGCTCATTCTATACAACTGCTTAAGTGGCTATACAGGGCATTGGTGTACAAGTCTGAATAGGAGTCCATGTTATCTGTATTCAAAAGGTCTTTGAAACTTCTTATACCATCACTTAGTTGGAGGTAATTTGTCTTAGAAAAAGTCTTAAGCATTTTTTATCTTGACTGGGTATCTGGTTTTATAATTACATCAAACAAAACTGATTTATGCTCTGATCTTACCAGGGAGGACATCACATTGGGTGAGGGGGTGCAATGCTCTCCCATATTAGTCAGTACTATGTCCAGGACATTTAAGCTTCTTGTGGGTGTGCTGACTAACTGTTCCAGAGTATTTGCATTGATAAAGTCCAGAACCTCTGAGCCAGTATGTTTGCGGTTGTGTATGTTTTCTAGTCAATGGTAGGGTAATTAAAATCACCCATGAGTAAGGTGTTTGGCTGTATGGCAAGTGACTCCAGTAAGTCCAGGTATGCGATATACTTTTCCTGTTTCATGATGGGGGACCTATAGCTAGCTAGGATGTGGTAGGGGGTTTGGCCCATAGTTAATTTGACATGGAGTAACTCAAGAGTCATATTATTTGACCAGTCTCGAGGTGTACTTATCCTTAATGAAGATAGATACACCTCCTCCTTTGGTTCTGTCACGCTCAGTTTGTGGTCTAAATGTATGGAAGGCATTGTAGCCCTGCATGGCTTGGGTGCTTTCCATGTCTTTGAACCATGTCTCAGTGATTGCACAGCTGTCAGCATCTTTCAAAGTGAGGAGTGCTTCCAGGGAGTGCAGTTTCTTGTTTAGGCACCTAGCATTAAGCAGCAGTACCTTGAGCTTATCTATTGATGATTTTGTTATGTTGGGAGTTTGATTATTTTGATACTGCCCAAAAAGGCACAATAGGACCAGTGAATGCCTTTGTCAGTATCTAAAAGGCTAGAGGAGACAAGTACAGACCATCACAGGCAAAGCAGCGTGGCTTCTCAACCATGTCTTCCCAGGCTGACAGATATTGGATTGCCTCTGGCCTTCAGTATACCTTGATGTAAGTGCTTAAACTTTCTGAAACAACAGTTGCAAAGTTATTATAATATTGCAAGTATTACTACTATCCTGTCTCTGTTGTTTCTCCTGTAACAAAAAGTGAAGTTTATTTGTGACAATTGTTTAATATTTTGTAGTATGATGTTTTGTTTTTGCAGCCTGTTAGTTTTGCTTAGCACTCCCATGTACTATCTTGTGGTGCAGCCCTAAGCAATCTGTCTGTGCTGTACAATGTCTCTGTGGCTTTAACATGTATTTTGTAGCTGTTTCTGTAACATAAATGTGACTTTAGTTGAGTCTTGCAGGAAACTCTCTGTATTTTACCTAATTTATTGCTGCAATCTTATGAAAAGCCACTTTAAGTCTGTTTCATTGCAGAGAGTTTGCTATTTATGATGCAAGCAATGCATTTTTAAGCCTATGTTTAGAGAGCTAAGATTCCTAGGCTTGCAAGGCATTTAAAACTGCATTAATGCACACACACTGTCTAGTCAACAATTCAGAAGTGTGTCCCTTCTCCTTCTGTTTAGCTAATATGCGGCTGGTGACTCCTGTACTGTTTTCTTAGACCTGCATGCTGTATTCTATATACCATGTGCACATACTAATGATAGTATAGCGTATGTGGGCAGTTTATCACATATTAGCATTGCTCTGGTCTATTTGTGCTGCATTTATTCATTGGTATCCTTTAAACTTCTACTAAATGTTAGAATTGCAGTCTACCCTGATATTAATGTTTTTGTTTCACATTTCATGCTTGCATTTCTCAGCTATAGTATTCTGTCTCTCCTGTACTTCCCTCCAGCGTCTTCAGTGATCTTACTAATTGCAGCTGTCGGTTACTCTCCATTCTTATTTTTAGATTTCCACAGCCCTTGCGAATGGGTTGCTCGGCCGTTCCCCTTCTACTGGTCCACAGCAGTTTTTGCCTGCTCTACCATCCTCATGAACCTGGCCACTAAACAATCATCCTGAAAGAAAATGGACTAAAAAGCACTGTAGGTGGACCTGAATTCCACAATAGTTTGGGGTTATCCCTGTATTAAGTGCATAGTGTACTTTAACTATAGGACAGGGACGGCAGCTGCCCCCTACCCCCATTCACAAGCTAGCATTTCTTGTAAGCTTTAACTACAAACATCTTTACTATACCGTCACATACCCTTTTTAGTAGTTCCTGACTCCCAGCTAAGCCAAACACACTAAAGTGAACATAAGTACAAATACACAGCACAAGGTTTCTGCATTGGCTAAACAGCACACTGTAGGCAATAAGGACATTTCTTTTGTTCTGTAAGGTCCTACATATATTCAAAAGAAAACAAAAACAGGCAAGGTACTTTTTCTCCAAACAGATATAACTAAACCAGTCTGTGGATTGAGTGATTGTTTATTGTCTGACTCACTCCTACCCAAGGCCAGCCCCTGCTCTCATTAGTCATTACACTTTACAACCCCCCTCCCACTCTCATCCAATATGGTCTCAGCAAAGGTGATGTAAACCTCCCCCACTTCCTCCTCCAATACAGTCTCTAAACCTTTGGGGACATCTTGGATTCCCAAAGCAGCTGCCTGTACCCCTCTGGCCTTCAGTATACCTTTGATATAAGTGCTTAATCTTTCTGAAACAACAGTTGCAAAGTTATTATAATATATAAATTCCCTTAATGCCTTCTGCATAATACAATAAGTGTTACGGTTGAACTTAAGCACTCAGGGTTTCTGCGGCACTGACAGTTCTCAGTAGGCCTCTCCCATCTACATTTTAAGCTGTAAGTTGAATATGCTATTTTTAGATACTTTGGACAGATTACTTACTGTTTTCCCTCAAAGAAAAGTGGAATCTGATTGTTTCTGTAACCTCGCAATCTGGTCAGGCCCCGCTCCTTTCACCTCGTTTCACTCGGCTCACTCCGCTCCCCATACCCTGCCCCCATTTCCCACCCACCCCTCTACCCCTCTATACCTACATTTACTCTAAGCTCTCATCACCTGACTATACCACCTGACCTCCACCTACACCAATCACTCACTCAACATCAACTTCAATTAATACACCACTACCACTTCCAAACAACACATATTTGATAGACATGCCTCCACACTTCACCCATTCTCCTAAAGAACCACATAAACTCATTCACCTCAATCACCTAGCTACCACCACCATAACATCTCTACCATACAATCATGCTAACAACACTATCATCCCTATCATTAGCACTCATATCACTAGCTTTTATCACATCCATACAAACAAAATAGAAGTAATGTACTTACCATAACGTTCCATGTGAGTTGTTTATCTCGCCTTTATTCTTACTGATGGGTTCGGAGCTGAACCTCGGCTCCGACATGACTGATAGCAAAGCTCAAGGTTTGCAAGTAGCTCGAGACCAAGCCCCTTATCCCACAATGCACTGCTGGAATTACCTCAGATCTTTTTTGCTGTAACACTATTTACATATATATATATATATATATATATATATATATATATATATATATATATATATATATATATATATATATATATATATATATATATATATACACACACAAACATATACATACCATTTTATGTATTTCTACCAAGAACACCTCCCAAAGGAGAAGAAGAAATATTGAATAACCAGGATGGTACTAGCCTCTAAGTCAACAGTCAGCCAGGAGGGAAGGAGGGAGGAACGTGAAAATAAAGGTGAGATGAACAATTCACATGGAATATTATGGTAATTACATAACTTCTATATGTGAAGTTGTTAAATCTCGCCATTTATTCTCACTGATGGGTAGCGTCCCTAGCACCCTGAATCCTGGGTGGCTCATGGGAGTATGTTCTTCAGTACCATAGAACCAAAAGAAGACCTGTCCCTTGAAGCCTTATCCACTTTGTAATGCGTGATAAAAGTATGAGGCTTAGACCAAGTGGCTGCAGCGCAAATATTGTCAAGGGGCAATTTAGCTTGAAAAGCAGAAGACGTTGAGACGGCTCTAGTAGAATGAGCCTTGGGTTTGTGTGTTAATGGCATGCTGGCATTTTCATAAACAAAGGATATGCAATCGGATAACCATTTAGATAAAGTTGTTTTAGCCACTGGATTGCCTTTTCTTGCTTCTGAGAAGAATACAAAAAGTTGATCTGATTTTCTAATATCCCTAGTTCTGTCAAGATAAAATCTGAGCTGTCTGTGAACATCAAGTTTGTGCAGCATGTATTCCAATTTGCTAGAGTGATTGGGAAAAAAGACTGGCAGCTCAATGACCTGATTGATATTTGATTCAGAACAGACTTTAGGTAAAAATGAGGGGTTTGTTCTGAGAGATACTCTATCAGCATGGAAAATCATGTAAGGTGGTCTGATAGATAATGCTTGAAGTTCTGACACTCTGCGGGCAGAAGTAATGGCCACAAGAAATATTGTTTTCCAGGATAAAAATTTGAGATCACAAGAAGATGCTGGCTCAAAAGGAGGAAGAATAATTTGAGACAGCATAAGGTTTAAATTCCAGGGAGAATAGGAAATTTTGATCAGAGGTCTTATATGAAGAACGCCTTTAAGAAAAGTCTTAGATAATTTATGGCCCATAACATTTGAGCCACCAAAACCAAGGTGAAAATTTGAGATGCAGCCAACTGAACTCGAACTGTAGCAGCTGCTGCTCCTTCCTTAAAAAATTTTGTCAAAAATTCTAAAATAGAAGATAGTGGAGCTCGGAAAGGGTCAATGCTCTGCATTTTGGCCCAAATTGAGAACCTTTTCCATTTACTGCCATATAATTTCCTGGTAGATGGCTTGTGAGAAGACAAGAGAATTTGTCTTGTATCTTCTGAAATTGAATGAAGCCTGGCAAATAGGGCGAAGTGGATTAACCAAGCAGTCAGTTTCAGGGACTGCAGTGAAGGATGGAGTTCCCCTGATGGGTGCATCAGAAGGTCCGGAACTGGGTCCAGGATCCATGGACCTTCCAAGAGATGATGGTGGAGAAACAGAAACAAAATCTGTCGAGGCCAGTAGGGGGCTATGAGTATAACAGTCCTTCCCAGCGATTTTGCTTTCTGCAAAAATCTGGGTATTAATGGGAAGAGTGGAAATGCATAAAGGAGACCTGGGGGCCAATCATGTAGAAGTGCATCTCTCGGGGGATGACCGGGAGGTGGTATTAGGGAAAAGTAGCTTCTGCATTTTGAATTGATGTGGCTGGCAAAAAGGTCGCAGCAAGGCTGGCCCCATTTGTGGAAAATCAACTCCGCAACCTGTTGTTTGAGTGACCACTCGTGAGGGAGAAATATCGCCCTGCTTAGCTTGTCCGCTATCACGTTGGATTTCCTGGGATGTGCATTGCTAATAGAAAATGCTGGGACAACACAGCCCATTGCCAGACCATGAGGGCTTCTCGACAAAGGGGGTAAGACTTGGTTCTGCCTTGTTTGTTCAAGTACCAGATTACTGACATGTTGTCTGTCTGAATTTCAATAGTTCCTAGAGGAAGAGAGTCCTGAAAGTACTGCAATGCTAGAAGTACCGCTCTCAACTCTAGAATGTTGATGTGCAGATGTGATTCTTGATCTGTCCATGTGCCTTGGGCAGTCTTTCCCTGAAAATGCACCCCCCCCCCATCCTATCAGGGAAGCGTCTGTGGTCACAGTGGCTACTGGGGGGACAAAGAATCTTCCGATTGTGACATGAAGAGACATCAACCACCACCGAATGTCTCTCCTGCAAGAATCCATGATGAGAATCATGTGGTGCATTGGTAGTTTCTGGTAAGACCACTGAGCAAAGAGGAGCCATTGAAGAATTTGCATATGCATCCTTGCGAGTGGTATAGCCAGGATTGCTGCCGCCATCAAACCTAGTACTTTCAATACCTCTGCTGCTGTAGCTTTGTTCTTTGACACCAGTAAGCTGATGTTTTGGCGGAGAAGAGAGACTCTTTCGACAGAGAGACATAGAGTGGTAGTTGAGGTATCTAATTCTGTTCCTATAAAAATGGTATACTGCGATGGTGATAAAGCAGACTTTTCGAAGTTGATTGTAATGCCCAATTGATGGCATAGTGTCAGAGTGTATTGTGTTGCCTGAATCAATTGATGCCTGGTGGCAGCGGTTAAGAGCCAATTGTCTAGATATGGAAACACCTGGAATCCTAGATGTCTCAGGTGAGCTGTGACCACTGCCATGCATTTGGTGAACACTCTGGGGGCTGTAGTGAGACCAAAGGGCAGGGCTCAAAACTGGTAATGATTGGCTCCCAGCCGGAAGCGCAGGTGATCTCTGGAGCATCTGTTCATCTTTATGTGATAGTACGCATCCTTGAGATCTATGGAGCACAACCAATCGCCTTTCCCTAAGAAGGAAAGAATGGACTGAAGCATGACCATTCGGAACTTCTCTTTCTTTACGAACTGGTTGAGTCTGCTGAGGTCAAAGATAAGTCTTCAGTCCCCGTTTTCTTTGGTACCAAAAAGAATCTTGAGTAAGTTCCGAATCCAACTTGGTCTGCTGGGACTGGTTGGATGACTCTTTTTTTCTAGCAATCTGTGGACCTCTACGATTGCTTGTTCCCTGAGATTGGGTGGAACATCTGGGATTCTCTTTACGGGAATGGGAGGGGAAGAGAACTGAATTAAATGAAATATCCTCTAGAAATTATGCTTTGTACCCAAGTATCTGATGTTATGTTTAGCCAGGCTTCTGGGTACAAAGATAAGTGACCCCCGACTGCCTCCAGAGCCGAACAGTTGGACTCCCTTTCAGGGGCACTGGTAGGGCTGACCAGAGAACTGACCCCTGTCACCCTGTTGCTTGCAGACCCCCTCTGCCGCGGGGGTGGTGTCTTCTGTTATAACCCCCTCCTCTGCCTCTAGAGGGGGTTTCTCCATGTGTGTCTTGAAAGGCTGCATGTGCTTTTCAGAACCACATTTTCCCTACCCTAGGGCCCTTGGGGTAGGGCCGAGTAGGGGTTGAAAAACAGACTTCAATGGTAGATAAGGTCTTGCCTTCCTACTCACACCTGGTTAAAGTTTCCTTACTTTGGGCCCAAACAGTGATGAGCCATCGAATGGGGTATTAATAAAGGAAGACTTAAAGGGTTCTGCAAAGGAACAGAGATGCATTTAGGCTTGTCTTCGAAGAGCAATGCCCGAACTAGTGGCTCTACTCGAACCATCAGCTGCATAGGATATGAGACGCATGGACGAGTTTACTACTGAGTTTAGGGTAGCGAGCTGGGTGTTGACTTCATTGGCCACCCCTGCAGCTACCATACCCTGGAGAGTATCTCCTAGCTCTTTCAGGAGGTATCTCTGTAGTCTCGTAAAGTGAGTTAAGTAGTTCAGTGATCACAGAGAAAAAGTCACTGAACTAAACATGTGCTTCCCATATCTATCCATGACCCTAGAATCTCTGTTAGGGGGATGGATGGATAGAGGTGGATGTCTCAGCTACCACCATGGCATTAACAAGCACTCCCTTTGTCAAAAATGGCTTGTCCACTGGGGCAGACATAATTTTATTGGGTTTACGAGGAACAGGTTCCATGGCCTCTGGTGACTCCCACGCCTTACAAGAAATCAGTTTCATGAGCTCTTCGTGAGGCGTAGACACCCAAGAAGTGGAACGTTGAGACCCAAAAGCCTTCAAGAGCATGGACTCATCCTCAGTAGGGGTCTTGGACTGCCAATCGTCCCTCTGACTAAGGATCTCTAGTATCTCTGCAAAGGAGATATCCTCAGAGGGGGATCAAGGGGACCCTTCTGACTCATCTAAGTCCGTGTCAGATGTCAAGGACTCCTGTAGGAAGTCTAAGTGCCTCCTCTTGCACAATCTCTTCCTGGGCACCTCCTCAGTGGGGGGATCTGGGGGATGTCTCAGAAGAGTAGGGGACACCCTGTGGGGGTACTTGAGGCTTGGGGTCTCTACGCTTAGAGGGACTGGTAGATGAAGAAGCAGACACAGGAGCATGAGGGGAGAGGGAAGGCTGAACCAATGCTAATGTTGTCTTTGGAGACAAAACTCTCCTCATAGCATTGAAGGCACCATGGCTCCGACGAGAAGGAGTGGATGGACTCGGAAGTACCGTATGATCCTCCCACACTGAAACTTTGGGCTCTGACCCCATGGTAGGAGCCAAACTCATCCGAGCCAAAGCCCCAAGAGGAAGAGTCGGCACCAACAAATTGGTTTGACTATCCTCCCCGGACCCGATGGGGAAGCGTCGGCTCCTAGAGTTTTTGGTCGGTGCTGAGGACATCCGAGTAGATGGAGCTGATAACACCGGTGTGGGTATTGGCTCCAGTGGTTCAACAACCAAGGGTTCAGTTTCCTTCAGCTCCGAGAGTCCAGTACGGCTCGGAGGAGGAGTAGACAAATCCGGCTCCATGGTCTTCAGCACTGACGAGCTGGTCGGGCTCGACAACAATTTGGCAAGTCCTGGTGCCTGTAAAAGCTTCTGCACTAGCGGATCCATGTCCAAATCTGAAAGGCTGACTGAGGACATAGCTGAATGCACTGAAGGTGCTGATTGGAGCAGAGGGGAAGAAGGAACTTCAGAGACCGGCTCCAATACCGAGAGCTGGCTCCGAATTAAAGGTACACTTGGTTCTGATGTCTGAGGAACCGATGACCCTCCTTCTGAAAGTTTTGCCTTTTGTGTCACTTTGTGCGAAGATTTGGATTTTGAGGATTTGGAGGACGTACTAGTACCCTCATGGCTACTCAACACTTCAGAAAAAGATTGCTGTAGCAATCCCCTGTCTATAAGTTTCCTCCTTCTCTCCAAGAGGACTCTTGAAGAAAAGGAGTGGCAAATGCTGCAGGTGTCTTGGAGATGTTTAGCCCCCAAACAGTAGACACATTGAATGTGTCCGTCAGTGATGGACATTTTCTGCCCACAATTATGGGCATTTTTTAAAACCCGATTTTAGATGGGATTTGTCCTTCTCATCCGACATATTTAAATAAAACAAAGAGTAAACTGCAAAAGGTAAAACAGTAAAGTCCTTTCACTTGTAAGGATCCACAAACAACTAAGCCCAAAAGGGGCACTATCTATAACAATGTAACTAGAGATTACAAAAATAAGGCTAAAGAGGCCCACAGTAAAAAAGCCTGACTATTATAAGATTAATAAGAGTAAATAGGGCTAAAGGCCCACACAAACAAAGAAGCCAACAAGGCACTAACTTTTAAACTATTTATAACTATTGAAACTATAGATTATATATTGAAAAGACCTAATACTAACACACACTATTTTTTAAACAAAAAGGAGAACTTTTTAAATAGACCTGATGTTATTTTTTCCCAAAAATGGTCCAAGCTAGCTGGATCACCGAGATCTCTCTTGCCACGGCAAACTAGATCTGAGGTAATTCTAGCAGTGCATTGTGGGATAAGGGGCTTGGTCTTAAGCTACTGGCAAACCTTGAGCTTTTGCTATCGGCCGTGTCGGAGCCGAGGATCGGCTCCGAACCCATCATTGAGAATAAACGGCGAGATTTAACAACTTCACATCTTACCTCTATACAATAACACATGTCATATAACACACACAAACTTCTTCATCAGCCCTACAATTCTAAATCTTAATACTACACCTTACTCGCACATCATTACAATACCAAGATATAACTCTAGAAAAAACTCATATAGATCCAACTCACAAATAAAAATTATAAAGCACATACTATCATCAATAAAGAAATACTAACCTCTGGTGATATGCACCCTAATCCAGGCCCTCTCAAAACCAAACAGATATCTGACCTGATGATTCTTAATATCAACATAAGAAGTATCACCAACAAGATATCTGAAATGCACGCATTTATAGACCACTACACTCCTGACATATGACAATCACAGAAAAATGGCTAAACCCTAGCATCCAAAATGAAGACTTCCTCCCTCCAGGTTATAATACCCTAGATTGGATAGAGTAGGCAGAAAAGGAGGTGGGGTAGCCATACTCTTTAAGAACACACTGAACCTCCAACTCCTCCAGACCACACCACCCAAATTTCTAAATGCTGAAATCCTGTTTACTGTCCTTTCCATAAATAAAACTAAGAAAATCAATATTTTTTGCTGCTATATATCCCCAGGTAACAACTCTCTCATTATAAAAGAAATCCTACACTGGACTACAGATAACCTACCACAACATACTATCCTATTAAGAGACCTAAATACTGACTCGACAGCTTGTGATTCCAACAACCCCACTAACCACATTAATCTATATGGGTTCTGTCAACTGATTGAAGAGCCCACTAGAATAGATAAAAAATCGAAAGAAAAAATCTATTCTTGATTGGACTCTGATCATCTACCCCAAAAAAAACTACCAGGTAGGTTGCCTTCCAGATGGTCTCACTGACCATTTCCCCACATTCCTAATACGCAAACACTCCAACCTACCCAAACCCATTGTTTACAAACTAATATGGGATGACTGCAACCTTACCCCACATTATCTCAATACTGTTCTCAGCCACTGTAACTGGGAACCACTACAAACCCTTGGATTAGACCAGGCAGTTGACTACTTTAATACTACTTTTATTAACATTCTTAACAAACTCGCCCCCAGTAGGAAAATTAGAGTGAAAGCTAACTATGCACCTTGGTTAAGTAGGGGCACTAGAGCCCTACTAAAAGCCAGAGATAAAGGCTGGAAAATCTGGAAAAGAAAAAACACCACCAGTTCCAAGCAAAGCTACCAACAGCTTAAAAATCAGGCCAAGGCTCAAACTAAACAAACAAAACTGCTTCCTCAGTGCCCAAAACAAATACTCAGAAAATCCTCAAAAATTCTGGCATTCTATTAACTCCTTACCTAAAATCAGGCAAAACCACTACTCCAGCTCCACACTCTACAGATAGTAATTTAGACATAGCCACTCAATATTATTATTATTTATTATTTATTTATTGACATTTGTTAACCGGGTTAGTCCAACTGGGCTTGTGGCCCATTTTCAGTGAAGACCCAAGGAGAAAATCTCCAAAAATACATTTCAATTACAAAGTATAATATTACACAAAAAATACTGAGGTGAGAAGCAATAACAAAATCCATCCTGGCTCTATCCAACCAGCTAACCAATCATAGTGCATCATCACATACCCAAACCAATCAACCAGAAAAGACTCCCTCCTTTACTCTATCACCTGTCCCCACCTCTACAATTAAGAAACTCCTTCTAAAACTTAAACCCACCACCCTTGCAGCCAATAACTTACCTGCTACCTTCATAAAAATGGCCTCTGACTCTCTATCTTATCCCATCTCCATCCTAATCAACTGCTCCATACAGGAATTCTATATTCCCAAACTCTGGAAAGTATCTTATATTATTCCTCTTCATAAAGGGGGTAACTCCTATGACTTTTCAAACTACCGACCCATTGCCATCTTATACCCCCTATCTAAAATTCTAGAGAAATGCATCCATTTGGAAGTCTTGAAATTCCTGAACACACATCAACTCCTCTCTACCACACATGGCTTCCACCCTCATCACAGCACAACCACTGCTCTTCTTTCATTCTCTAATCTAGTTAACCTTCACATGAACGACAATAAATATACATCAGACATTTTCTTGGACCTCTCAAAGGCATTTGACATGGTCTCTCACTTCATTCTGTTAGATTCTCTAGCCTCACTATCTTTCACCCCATCTACCATAGCCTGGTTCAGAAACTAATTATCTGACAGACAACAATCTGTCCAATGGCAAGGAGCACTATCCCCCCAACATCCAACTACCAGAGGAGCCCCACAAGGGTCTATACTGGGCCCTTCTCTTTTCTATTTTTACAAACAACCTGAATAGCTCTACCCAGCATGGCACACTTATTCAATATGCAGATGATTCAGCCCTGATCTGCACTGCCTCATCTCCCACCATTCTACAGCATCTTACCCAGGAAATCTTTAACACTATAGAAAAATATATCTCAGGTATCCAACTAATCCTAAACCCCAATAAGACAAAACTACTACTATTTTCCCCTAACAAATCAAAAGCTCTCCTCTCCTTTTCCATCACCTCTAAAAACGGCACTACCATCTCCCCTTCTGACCACACCAAACTTCTTGGTACTGAAACTGACAACAATCTTCACTTTGATATCCACATCTCACAAACCATCAAATTGGTTCACAAAAAATGGGCACACTATATAGGCGCAAAAACTTTCTCTCACACCAAGCAAGAGTCACTCTTGCCCAGATTCACCTTCTGTCCACACTACTGTAAGCAGCACCTATTTTCACCCATATTAGAAAAACTGACCTAAACGAGCTAGAATCCTGTTACAATAAGATAGCCAAGTTTGCTACAAACTCCAGTTACAGAACACATCACTGTGTTGCACTAAACAAACTAAAATGGCTAGAGTTACCACAACTACTTAACTACCACCAGCTAGTTACTGCATATAACATCCTTAAGTACCCTGAAAAAAACCCATCTATATCCAATCTTCCTACGCATTACACTGCAAATCAGCATCTCTGATCTAGTGACAAATATCTCCTCTGCATCTCCAGGGCAAACAATACTGCAGGCAAAGCACTGTTTTCTCACACCATTGCTAAAAACTGGAATTCCCTCCCCCATTCTCTGACCACTGCATCTACCACCCCACAACTCAAACCCCCCCCTCAAATCACATCTACTAAACACCTGGTTATGTCCTTGTATCAATTAACCTTTACTCTCCCATACCCCCCTTCTTTTTCCAACTTCCAAGCTACTCACTTTAACCCTCTACAGTATTAATCCCAGCCAATAACTCTGGTTATTAGTTGGTCATAGCGGGTGATTGCTCCTCTTTTTGTCACAATCATTATACACCTGTATATTAAATGGAATTCCTGACTGTTTCTCCTGGAAAATGTCTTTTTCCAATTTATTTTATATATTTTCAGTGTTTGTCTGGAAAAATATCTAACTCCATGTTGTATTATTTAAATGATCTTTGTATAACACTGTAACAATTTGCTTCTCTTGTTTTTTTTTTTTTTTTTTTTTGTAACAATGTTTCTGAGCTTTTCTCCCTAGGCCTCCACTGTAAATGGTCCTGGTCCAGTTGGAATTTCCCGGTTAACAAATGTAAAATAAATACATAAATAATAAATAAATACGTTGGTCCCTTTACCAGTTTTATCCAGAAAATTCCAGCCCCCTCTTGCCTATTCTCTGTACCCCTAATTGCAGTCATTCCTACTGGCAGAATCCCCTTTCTCCATTTCTGTCTTGGCTTAGTTCTTAAAATGTTTTCTGCTACTTCATGAATACAATATTCTGTATGGTTACTGTTATTAAGAATCTGTATCTCAAAAAACCCAGTCTCTCCTTATTTCTTGAGCTTCCCTCAGTTCATCATCATCCTTTTCCACTTTAAATTACAGCTTTCTGCTTGCACTATGTATAGGCACCTTAACTCTATAGCCCTGAAATATCCCTTCAAATCAGGTAATCATAAACCACTTTGTTTTATCAGAAAGATCAGCTTATCCCACTTGGCTCTTGCCTTCTTACCCTCTGAGATCTTTCAACTCTTTGTTAATTACTATCCATAACTTATCCTCTGGTTTTAAAATATGCCTGGCCTGTGTATATAACTAAAGGGACTAAACATATTTTCACTGCTTGTATCTTGCTATCCATAGCCATTAAACAGAGCGTTCAGCTCCTCAGTTTTTGTGTCATCTTTTGTTTAGTCTCTTCCCACATATCCTTACCTGTCATAACAGAATCCTTTTTAACCTATACTCGTAAGACTTTGTTTTATCATGGCCCCATAAATATAGGGTATTATTGAACCAATTCATGTGTAGGCATGTAATTTATAGCTATTGCCTTTGTGTTATCTTCATTAACTTTTGTCTCAGAATGTTCCACAACACTGAAATATCCTTTTCTGGTTTTATCAGGTGCAAAATAATAATATCTGCAAATAAAGTCAACTTTTCTTGGTTGCCACACCAATTATATCCTTGAATTTCTGAGCCCTTTATTTTTTTGACAATGGTTCTAAATATAAGGCAAATAACAAAGGAGAAAAAGGACACCCCCGCCCATTCTTCTTTTCAAACAGAACCTCTCAGACGGCCCTTCTCGACTTTAATTTTCACCTCTAATTCCTCATATATCCTCCTTCTTTTTCCAACTTTTCCCATTTAGGGGTTGCCACAGTGGATCAGCTGTCCGCTCATGAATGGCAGTGGAGTTTTTATGTTGTCGAGTTGCCAGTCCGGCACCCAACCTTCCACAGAAGGCACACACATGCACACACTCACACCTTGGGCCAATTTAGAGTGTCCAATCCACCTACAGCATGTCTTTGGGATGTGAGAGGAAACCGGAGCACCCGGAGGAAATCCACATGACCACAGAGAGGACATGCAGACTGTGTACAGAAGGCACCCCAGCCAAGGATCAAACCAGAGAACCTCTTGCTGTGAGGCAGCAACGTTAACCGCTGCACCACTGCGGCTGCCCTGGACCTCATATATCCTCCTAATCAATCTTATTATTACATCAGGGAATGCAAAGGCTTCCATTGCCCTACCCATGAAATCCCAGCTTACTCTGTCAAATGCTTTCTCTGCATCAAGACCCACCAACAAGAGTGGCATTTGCTTATATTCTGCTTCCCTCTGGATTATCATTGCGCTATCAATGTTGTCAAATATTTGTCTCCCCTCCACAAAACCACATTGATCCATATCTATCGATTTTGGCATCACATTTGCCATTCCTTTAGCCATTATAGACACAAATACTCTATAATCATGGTTTAGAATCAAAATCGGCCTATATGAATATGTTAAAAGTGATGTATGATGTTTACAGTTGTGTTGAAACGGTTTGTCATGCATAATCTTTGCAACTGAGATTGTGTTGCTATGGTTTATTTTCATTTATATAAATGTAATATGACCTATGTCATACATAATAATTTAATAAAGATGTTTCTTGTTTAAAAAAATATTAACTTTAAAAAGTGGGCCTATATGAAGCTGGATCTGATGGGTCTTTAGCATCTTTAGGTATTACAGTCCACAGAACTTTCTTCCAGGATGTTGGTACTTCTCCTTTTAAAATACTGTTAAACAAAACATTCCAGATCTTTATCACTTTCTTCTCTCCTAGCTTCCAGACTTCCACAGAAATACATCAATTCCTGGAAACTTTCCTACAGATTTGCTATACATCACCATTTTACCTCATCTCCTCCTATCCTCACTGTTAATAATTGAGCCTCATCAACTGCTAACCTTGGCATATTTAATTATTTCATAAATATTTCCATTTGTACTTCTTGATTTCCACATTTCTCTTTTATACAGACTTTCAGAAAATACCATTACAGGATGTCTGGTTATTTTCCTTGTAATAGACTCCCTGAGCTTGGCAACAACCCTTTCTACTTTCTGTTGCCTGAACCATAATGCTACAAGTTTTAGTGCTCTGGAGTTATTATCAAAAAACAGTTGTTAAACAGTAATCTTTCTAAACTCATGCATATTATAAAGATAGTTCCTTATTTTCTCTTTAGCACCCTGCAATTGTGCAGTGGTGCAGCTGTAGCATTGTTGCCTCACAGCAAGAGGTTCTCCCGTTCGATTCTCGGCTGGAGTGTGGGGAGTGCCTTCTGTGTGGAGTCTGCATGTCCTCCCCGTGGTTGGGTGGGCATTCGAAAGACATGTATAAATGGGCGTGCCTTTGTTGAAGGTTGAAATTGGAGCTGGCACCTCGGCGTTCGTAAAAATCTACTGCCAATCATTAGTGGACCGGAATTCCGCTGTGGCGACCCCTTACTGGGAAAAGCCAAAAGACAAACATCAACAACTCTGCAATTGTGCCTCTTCTTGTTCTGTGAGACTTCCCATTTTCTGCAATATTTTAACCTTTGTCAGTCCTTCTAAATAATTCTTGTTGCTTCTTAACCATATTTCTTTTTCTTTATTTCTACCCTATTTTTAAACTGCACTTTTGCTTTATCCTGCTCACTAGCTATATTTTCTGTAGAAAATTCTGTCTTGTAGTTCCTGAATAATTTCCACTACCCTTTCCTTAAATTCCTCTCTGTTTTAACAGATAGGTGGGGAAGCCAGTGTCTCATTTTTAATCAATTACCCTGCATTTTTATTTTAGTTATTATTGGCACATGATCTGAAATAGTTACTGGATGTGTATCAAAACTTTCAATTAAATGCACATGTTCCTGTGAAATATAATTTCTATCTAGCTTGGCCCAGTTTTTTGCACTTTGGGGAATAATTCCATACCAAATATTTTCATAATTTTCTTCAAAAATCTGCCCTCTTTTCTTATATTTTCCCTTCTAGCCCCACCCCGATACATCTTCACTGTCGCAAATCAAATTCTAGTCCCCACATTTAAGTAATATTCCCTGCTGAAAGTTGTTTATTTCTCCCAGAATTTTCTTAAGCTTCAGTGTAGCAGTTTTAGGTGGAATTTAAATATATGCCACCATTATCTTTTTTTTTTTTTGCTCTTTTATCACTACTGGAAGTCCTCCAGCAATTAATATAAGTACTCCCCTTTTCTGTTGTCCCAGATATTCCACTGAATAACCATCCTGAAATCCTTTCTTTATCAAATTCACATGCTCAGTTCTTTCCAAAAGTCTCCTGTAGCACAGCTATTTGCACTCTACATTTCTTAATACACTTCACGACTCTTTAGCTTTTGTATATACCTGTGTGATCTTTCACGTTCAAAGATAATATGAAAAGTGCTGCCATTATAAGAAGAAGTTATTATTCCCACCTGTTATGTAAACAGTTTTTTTAAATGTCTAGTTTTAGCCTTTGTAATACATGCACACATTAATGTTTGGCAGGTTATTTTATATAGTTGTTTCTTGTCATATCCATTTGAACCTATGTCACATCTTGCAAGATTTTTTGTTTTAATGAAAACCCCTTACACAAAAAAACAAAGTCACTTAAAAGTTATCCTCACTCTTTATTTGGTTAATTTATTTGGTGAGAGTCATTATGGTAAGGACGAGGTATGGCTCTTAATAACTTTTTTTTTCCTGAGTTCCTAAAATAACACTACAAAATATAGTTTCCTGACATGCAGTATCACATGAGGCTTGTGCCTCAATTAAGACAGATTCATTATGTTTAAACTACAAAATAGCACCAAAAAAACTCAGATAAACAATTATTCAGGGCTAAGGCTATGAGTTGTCACTGATCTTCACCAAGCAGTCATAAGGTCTGATTCCTTTAGTCTTTATTTGCCTAGTGTATGACTTTGAGAAAGTAATTTAACCAGGCAGTGTTTATAAGCCTCCAATGAAAATCGGCCTTAACAATTAATAAAATATTGATATAAAACTAAAATAAACTACAGATGGCTTATTTCCTCTCATCCTGCTCCCAAAACAAATTAGTAAGAATTGTAACATGACTTCTTGTCTGTTAAAATGTATTAACATAAAAATAAAAATAAAGATTTTTGAAAAAAAAAGAATTATAACACAAATCCTAGAAACTGAAATAACCAATAGGAATACCAATTACAGTGAAAAGATAATTAAAATTTCTTAAAATAAAATATGAAGAACTTTGCTGAAAATACTGAAAGCTGAATTTGCTTTCTAATGCTTGCAAATACTTAAAATCATTCCTTTGCAGAAATAAAGTAAGCATTTTGGAGTTCGGTTCTGATTGCCACCATTTCATACATGTAAAGCGATAATTTTACTCTGTAAAAAATGTTGAATTCACAGATGAATTCCACTATCCATATGAAGAAACACAGTTGATCTCATCTGAAACATGATGCACTTGTGTGCAGTTCCCGCACAGAATCATGTTCAAACAAAATCATGACAATTTTGTGATTTGCCCACCTCAGGAAAGCATGCAGTGTACTGAGGATGCTCAGAACTGTGTACTTTCCTACAGTGCACAGAAGACTGCCCTACATGGACTATTAGTGGAGCTTTGAAAGACACACAGCGTAGTAGTCTGTCTGACAGGCATGTCTAAGCAATGAAGCCATCACTCTTATTTGAGGGGATGTTTGAAAACTAAACAGAAAGATGTGTACATGTGTCTATATATAGTTCAAGTCAAGATGCAGATTCACATAAACCATTCATTTCATTTGTACTACAGACCCTTCATAAAATACCACTACCTTGATTAAGGGTACACAGACTGCTCCTGCTGTGTGATGTGCATATCTGTGACACTGTAGGTGTTTTCACAACAGAAACAGCCTGTATAGGCACAAAGCATGTTAGGGCAGATTTAGGGAGTATATTAAACATTGTGTTAGGTGCACCCAGCAGTGGCTGTATTGCCAGAACCATGGTGAAAACATATGGAAAGAAATTGGTTTAGGATGCAGAACATGTTATAAGTATACATATTGTTGGAAATCTTGCTCAATGTAACACACATATATAGATTTGTACATATGTGTGTGTGTGTGGGGGGGGGGGGGCAGCATGTGTCATTATCTTGCACTGTTGGTGATTGCCAGTATATAGAACAAGCACCACACCAGTCCAGGATACCTAATTCACTGGATAATTTACAACTCTGCCTCACTAATTTGCATCCGAAAGATTTCAGCAGAAACAAGAGTGTGGTATTTCAGTTTTAACTTACTGTTTATAATTTTTACAGGTGAGGTAATAAAATATGATTTACATGGTCAGAAATAATGATTGTTTTTATCTTACCCTCTTTAGTATTTTCAGTTGTTCAGAACAGGACATTGCTGCTTTTTGTTCTTTTCCTACTTCTGAGACTAGGTTCATGATTGTCTCTCTGCTTGCCTTTAATTCTCTCTCCTGGTTAGCTAAAGCTTCTTCTAAATTTGCAACTCTGGTCCTTTGCAGTATATGCTCTTTCAGAACTTCTGAAACCTACAAATAAAAAATACATTAAGAATGAAAAGGCATAATTCAATATATACCAGATTTTGTGGCAGGCATGATTATAAAAATCAAAGGTAAACACCAGTAGGAAGTATGTGGCTGCCTGTCAACAAGAAGGCAAACAGAAAGGTTAAATTTTGTGTATGTCCCTTCCCCAGTCTAGCTGTCTTTGGCAATAGTGGAAATGGAGATTCATTCCCTATCAATGGATGATCTCTGAACCTATTCTTTGACATGTCTAGATGAACCTTTATGCAAATAACCCCTCTCACAATTCTCCCTCTTTGCAATCTCCTCTTCCAGCAAGCAATTCTTATGCTTAAAAAATGAACAAGAAACACCAGCCGTACCACAGCAACAAAATTTATTGATATAGTAAGTGCTTTCAAGGATTCAACCCCTTCATCAGACTACAGATAAATAAATTACAAAACTTAAATAGTGGCATTAACTAAAAGCAATCAGCATTTAAAGACACAGTAGCATCAATACATACAAAAATGACACTTAAAATCATTATAGCTTACTTGCAATACTAATCTATAATAAATATAGTGCAAAATAAATATACATATATATATATATATATATATATATATATATATATATATATATATATATATATTGCATATTAATAACAGTCATAAATAGTAAAAAACTAATGTTACAACCTAATGTTTCAGAGGCCTAGAATTTAAAAAAGGTTTAAGGGATACCTTATTGTTTAAACCAGGGAATTTATCAGCACTAAATCACACGATCCATCTCTGTTGAGCAGGTTCTGCATGGTTTACTAAATAACCTCCTCTTTTATTATTAATTAAAATCTCCGAAACTAAAAATGTAAATGTATGACAGGATCCTTCTTTCTTGTTATGCATAGCCAGAGCACTACTCTCTTTACCATTTTTAATGTATCGATAGTGTTCCAATATTCTATCTTTAAGACATCTGTTGGTTTTACCAATATAAAATGAAAAACATATCACACAATATGCTAAATAAACAACATTGGATGTCTTACAGTCTGCATAATGGATACTATTAAATCTAAAACCTATATGCGGATGTGTAAAATTGCTACCTGAGTGAATGTGTGTACAAGCTATACAACTTCTACAGGCATAGGTTCCTATCCTATCAGACTTACTCAGGTTATTGGGTTCATTAGACCTGTAGCATAAATGGCTCTTCAGAGATTTATTATTTTGAAAAGTGAAATCCGTTTTTTTATCCATCACATCTTTCAATCCATCCACAGTAGAAAAATACCTCAATTCCTATTAATAACATCACAAACTGTGCTAATATTACTGGCAAAGGTCAATGGCATCCTTAGTTTATTATCACTCCCATATTTTTGTACTCTTACACTTCTTACTTCTATATTATTAATAGGGCTCGAGGCTAGTCTATCTCTAAAATAAGGTTTACACCGATCACCTCTAGTTCTCCAAGCTTCATCAATATGCCTATCGATAGCTTGATTGCCATAACCTCTCTCTAAATCTCAGATTTCAATTTCTGGAGTGCTGCATGTAACTGATTATCATCGTTATAGAGCCGCATTACTCTAAACACCTGCCCTTTAATTGCATTGCGTTTCGTATGGTTAGGATGCATACTTGTGTTGTGCAGAAAATTATTCTTTCTCACTCACTTTCTTTATAGACTAGTCCTAACCGTATTTAATTGGTCTTTACTGACCTTCACATCTAAAAATTCCATTTCATGAACCAAATACTTATGTGTAAATCTCAGAAAGTCAGTGGTCTCATTTAAATATCGAATAAATACATTCAAATTAGGTTCAGTACTTTGCCACAACAAAAAAATATAATCCACAAACCTTGTATAGCGGTTCCCTATCAGAAGCCTGAAACACTATAAGCTTGAAAATCAAAATCCTGAAACCAAAAGCCTGAAAATTCAAAATCCCGAAAACCCAAAATCCTGAAACTCAAAATCCTGAAAACACAAAATGGACATACTGACGTCATTGTGGCTTTGCTATTGTTAGCCCTGTGGTGTTAGGTCATGCGTTGGGTTCAGGTGAGTGTCTTGATTGGTTTTATGTTAGGGTTAGGGGCGGTTTAAGTGAGTTAGGGTTAGGGCGCAGGTTAGGCATATATGCAATAGTGACAAATATTGGGGTTAGGGGCGGTTTAAGTGAGTTAGGGTTAGGGCGCGGGTCAGGTGAGTGTGCGATATTGACAGACCTTAGAGTTAGGGTTAGGGTCAGGGTCAGTTGGTAGATATTAGTGTCTTTATAGTGACATATTAGCATTATTTGTGTTTTCAGGATTTTGAGTTTCAGGATTTTGGGTTTTCGGGATTTTGAATTTTCAGGCTTTTGGTTTCAGGATTTTGATTTTCAAGCTTATAGTCTTTCAGGCTTCTGATAGGGAACCGTATAGCATACTATGTATTTACTGTATGTCTCATTAGAAAAAACAAAGGAATGTTCCCAATGTACCAAAGAAAGATTGGCGTAGCTATTGGCACAAGCTGTGCCCATAGCTACACCAACCTTCTGAATGTAGTAATCCTACCAAACATAAAAATGTTGTTATTCAAAATAATGTCTAATAAGGTACAAATCAAGCGGTTCTTGTCAGATGTAATACCTGCATTACTTAACAGCTCTCTCACATTATCTATGCCCCATTGGTTCGGAATAACTGTAAACAATGATTCTATATCTAATGTTACAAAATAGAATTCAGTTTGTACAAGGGTCTAAGTGTCTCCAAAAAAGTTTTGGTATCTTTTAAAACACTATCACAACTGTCAAGTATGGGGTGTAAGTTCTTTTCAACATATATGGATAAGGGTTTTGTAGCTCATCCCCTAATGGACACTATTGGGCGCATAGGTGGAATATGAAGACACTTAGGTACTGTGGATAAACCATATACAATAGGGATCACAGGATGATCAACTGTAAAATATTCAAACAATGGTTCATTTATCATTCCAGTGATTAATAAATCAAAAAAAGATATCTTGTCCATTATACTCCTGGCTGTTGTCAAAGATATACATTGATATGTCATTTCATCATTTAATAAAACATACATTTGTCTAAAATATAGATATTTATCTAAGATAATGATGCCCCCACCCTTGTCAGCAGGTCAAATTTCTATAGATATTAAAGCTTTTAAATCATTTAGCGTGGCATATTCTGAATTAAACAAATTAAAAAACTGTTTAGAGCATGTATTTAAGGCAAAGACTTCTCTAATCTGTCGGTCACAAACATCAACAAAAATATCAATAGCTGAATTGCTAGGTGGAATATTTACACTAGGCTTCTTAAAAACACATTTATCTATCTGAGTAGAAGCAAAAATAGCACATAAACTTAAATTGTATTACAAACCAAGATATAGGTGAACACAGTATCCTGTACCTATTTAACTAGGTATACAGAAAGAAAAACAGAATGCAGCGTAGAGAGAGTCTAAGTTAAAATAAATCTAATTTTGCATACATGATTATAAAGTACACATTTTATTAGTAAACATATTTTTGTATGTAAAATTGCACAATATGAGCTCAGACACTGCCTTTTATGAAATAGGGGTTTTAAGGTTAATTAAAGAAAACTTTACAAAAATCATTAAAATACTGGCATTGCATTCAATAGTACAACCCCATGCATTTTCTTAATTAAAGCATTGCACAGTCATTGTCTGTTCTAGCAAAACCAGTAGGAAAAGTAGAACTGATTAGCAAATTGTTTGTAACAGCAGGCTGTGAAGCAATGCAATTCCACACTTAGAAGTGTTTCATTATGAAGAATTAAGGTCATACAAAATGTTTTTTCCTTTCAAACAGACTGTCACAACACCATGTACAATTAGCAGGTGATGCAAAATGCCTTACAATTTTAATGCACTTCATGATGACCACACAAACATCTTTAAAAACAAGCAGATGACCACTACAAAATTACATATCTCTGGGTTGTGCTTAATTAGGCAGAGTCTGATGTTTATCTAGTCTCTCTCTGTTTATATGAGTCTAGAAATGCACTTAAATGTAAAATACATAAAAAGACTGGTGCTAAAACTTAAGAAACTAAAGTTGCAGAAGTAAAACTTATCATAACAGTAGATGCTCAGATGATCATGCTGCAGTAGCCTGAACTATGTGGGTTATTTCCTGCCAAGGATATAACAGCCAGCCAGCTTCAAAGCTTTGAGGTACCTTACACATGACCAAACTGTCAGGCAGCTTGAGCTGAGCTGACTTGAAGACAAGTTTGAACACAAAGTCCTTCAGAGCTTTTGTATCAGCACATAGGGGGAGGTTGAGCCCTGATAGTGTAATGATAGGAATAACAAAAAATAAATATCCACACCCTGGCATAAAAACACATCTAAAAACAAGTGGGATGGAAGGTGGGAGGGAGTGAGTACTGCAGCACTGATCATTCGAACATCTACTGTTATAGTAAGCTTTGCTTATGTGACTGTACTATGTTCATCATATTGATCACTGCTTCAATAGCATTAACTATACATGTAGATTACCTACATTGTGGAGGTGGAAGGAGAACAGTTCAAAAGTCCGTGGAGAATGGTGCTAGCAAAACCTGATTTGGACCTAGAAAAGGGATCAAGCTTACAGTGCTTTATAAAAGTATGTACAGAATACCAAGTAGCAGCTTCTAGAATACTTCTGGAATCTAAATATTTCCAAAAAGCCATGCATGAAGCCAAGTCCCAGTCAGAGTAGGCCTTGAACCTGTCTGGAAGAGTATTGTTATGGCGAGTAACAAAAGGTAATAGCCTTATACAACCATTTAGAAATAGTCCGCTTTGACACAGATTATTGTTTCATGTTACCTACACAAGAAATTGACAATTGATCCAAAGATCTGAAAGATTTAGTTCTGTCAAGATAGTACCTGAGTTGTCAATGGGTATCCAAGGTATGGATTACCCTTTCTCCTTCATTTTTAGTTTCAGGAAGGAAAATGGAGATGTGGCTAGTTTGGCTTAAGGTACACTTGGATACCACTTTAGGCATAAAAGAAGCATTATTTCTGAAAGAAACCCAGTTCCTATGGAAAATGAGATAAGGATGGCTCACAGTAAGAGCTTACAATTCAGATAACCCTTCTTGCAGAGGTCACAACAATCAGTAAAACTGTTTTCCATATTAGGGACCTCAAGTCAGCCAAATTAGCTTGTTTGGCTGGAACATGTGTTAGCTTTTCTAACACAAAATTAAGACCCCAAGGAGGGGCCACTGGTTTTCTTGGAGGCATCTTTTGCAAAACTCATTTCAAGACTATTTTGACATGAGACTGCATTGAGAGAGGGGGATCCATGGGCAGACATGCTAAATGAACCTTGAGAGAGAAATAAGAAAGGACATAGAATATTAAGTTAAAAATATTGTTATGCTTATTTATTTTATTTTATTTTATTTATCCACTGGTGACCGGGTTAGTCCCATTAGGCCAACAACCTCTTTCCAGGAGAGACCTGAGGTAGTATCTATATTACAAGAGTAAATTTGGCCAGGGCTTTGTTGTTTCAAGGGGACCCATTTTTGCATGAACACTTCCTGTTTCCATTTCAGGCACAGAGGCAGCATGGAGAAACAGAGAGGCAGATGGAGAAAGAGGCAGATAATGGAGTGGTGAGAGAAATGGAGGAGAAAGCCAATATCTAGACAAGACAATGCGTGCAGGATTCTGAGGAGATGTTTCAAAGAAATCTATTTGATGGAGATGAGTTGGCAAGGAAGGGATGTATAATTACAACACTTTTTAAGCAGACACACTAATTTTGGAGACAGTATGGTTCAGTCCATTTGTGTGTTATTGGAAGTGGTGTTAAAAAATAACTTTTTTTATGGGAAAATACATCGCCATTTATGTGGGGTAGCCATGGGTACAAAAGTAGCACCAGCATTTGACAACTTGGTTTTACGTTGGTGGGAATTGTCTTATTTAACTAAACTCGATGGATTTAAACATGTTTCTATGTACAAAAGATACATAGATGATTTGTTTTTTATTTGGAATGTTTCGATCAATGAGCTGAATAGTTTTATGAATGACATCAACAGCCACGCATGTGGGTTGAAGTACGAACTAAGTAATGTTGGAACTAATGTCCATTTTTTAGACCTTAGTATTACTATGGATATGAAAGAGAAAAAATGTGTTAGCAGTGTGTATAGAAAGGACACTTATACTAACAACTTTCTCCATTTTCAGAGTAAACATCCACAGTTTATGAAATTTAATTTGGTCCATGGACAACTCATTTGTTTGAGTAGTAATATTTCTGAAGAAGAGGCTTTCATTAAAGCAGCAAATTAGCTCATCTCTATGTCTGCCCACCTTGAATATCCTTTAGATAAATTAATTGATATCAAAGAAGAAATTTTTTAAAACAGAATTGGCAAATTCCCACCAATCTTAATTAGTTGTTTTACCCCTAAAGCTAACCATCTGAGGGAAAACACTAAAATGGACTGCGCCTTTCTGATTCCAATTTGTACAGATTCTCAGACTATTAAACAAATCATTTGTAGCAATTGGAAAGTTATTTTGGGTAACATGGATTTGGCCAAAGTAATGGGAAATCATCCAACATTTATTTATAAGAAAGTGACTAGTGTTAAATCTATTTTAGAGATAGGATAATATAATTCCCCATTTTTACTAAGGGAGCGGTAGGTACTTACCCCTGTTAGAACTCTAAGCAATGTAGGTATATAGATTCTTCTAAAAGTATTTATTTTTCTCATACTCAGAAAATGGTTACTAGTATGGGAAGATTTAACTGCAAGAGTTTTGGCATAGTATATTTAGCTTCTTGCACCACTTACCACAATTTTTATGTAGGTAAAACTGTTAGGGCATTATAAAGAAGAATTTATGAGCATTGCTTGGCTATTAGAAATAAGGATTTGAATAATGCTTTAGCCAAACATGAATGTACATATTTTAAGAAATTTGTCTTTTTTGTGTTGGATTGTATTAACATAACATCTTAAGTTTTTGATTTCAATACTGCCTTGGAAATCAAGGAATTAAGATGGCAGGTATTTTTAAATGCTGAGAGATTTCCTGGCTTAAACAGGACTTTGAATGTCAAATGTCTTTTAAATGATATGTACTACTATTGAATTGAGCATGTAACTGTTTTTTTTTTTTTTTTACTTTTAAGTACTTTTAGTGAGTTTGATGATGTATTAACTAATTAATTAATTAAGATGTATTTAGCAATGTAGTGTGAGATTCCTGTCATAGTTCTGAAGAAGTTTGTTGTATTAAATCTAATGAAAGCACTTAACCATACAGTTTGGTGTTGCAGTGATTTATTTGTCCTTACTTCACGTTTTTCATTTCAAAGAAATCTATTTGATGGAAATTAGTTGGCAAAGAAGGGATGTATAATTACAGCCCTCCAGTTGGAAGGGTTACAGGATAATTTACTTAAGGAAATGGTGATGCACAATAAGTTAGAAAATGAAGCTGACATTGGGGGGTACATTATGGAGAAATTACAAAAGGAGAATGCAGAAAAAATCCTGAAGAATAGTGGTGAGATGGAAGAGAAATAACAGTTAAGGTGTTTGACTCACAGACACAAGGAACAGTATTTGATTCTCACTTTTGGGAGGTAAGTTAACTAGGCTTAGAATGACCCATTAAGGAAGATAGTCTAGTAATTAGCTATGAACTTATAAAACCATGAATCTAAGGAAAAGTTAAAATTAAAATTTTAGAGTTTTTCTATAAATGTGAATAATAAGAAGAATATAGTTAAAAATACAGATTTTGGAGTGGCATAATACAAGTAATGTAGATCTAATTATATTAAAAAGCACAAGGTTTTTAACAAATGAAGATTGCAAACAGAGAAACTGTGGGGAGGAAAGATAATCTGGAGTTTGGAAAATGAGAGCTATTCTGGAATAGACATATTCTGTGGAAATACAGTAAAGATACTGGTTGTAACTTTAGCAAAAATGTGAAGAATAACCATTGTAGATTTAGAAAAGAAAGAACAAGTATATATAATTATAACATTATATGCTTATATGAATTTTAAAGAAAGGGAAAACATATTTCATCAGATTTTAGACTATGCAGTGATAAATATGAATATTCAAATAAAAGGAGACTTTAATTGTGATCTAAGAGGCAAGAATAAAAAGAAAGGAAATGATATAAGAAAAATGTTAGAAGTTATAAGATATGATAAGTTAAAATTTTGGGATAACATTCATGGACTTACAAAATGGATATGTATAGAACTGAAATAGATTATTTTATAGTATAGGAAGGTTTTGTTATAGGAAAGGGGGTGATAGTTGAAACAGGACTTTCTGATCATGTTGCAATATGGCTAGAGATAAAGGAAAACAAGGAATATATAAAAACAGGCAAAGGAATAAAAGGGATAAATGAAAACGCATTGAATGAAGAAGGAAAGAGATTAGTAATACAGTCATGAAAAATGCATATTACTATGAAAACATTTTATACAGACTGGACTGAATGGTGGATGAGATTTAAGGAAAAATATAAAAAAAATATTTTTTATAGTGGCAATATGCTGTGAGAAAAGTAGAGAACGAAAAATATAAAATAACATATAATGTTATTATAATAGGAAGAGTTATAACAAAATGATAGGAAGTATTTGACAGGAAAAAGAATTATTTGAAATAAATCAATAAAAATGCAATAGTTGTTATATAAGCAAAGTATTTTTACAAGGAAAAATAGAAATATTGATTTACTTAAGCAGATTAGTATAGGAAGATTGTACTGTAATGAGATAAAAATGTGAAAGGGAAAACAGAAAAAAATCTGGAAAATATTATGAATAGTATAGTACAATATATACAAGAAATGTTTAAAGAAAAAAGAAGATAGTGAAAAAAGCATGTAAAATCAAAAAGTTAATAGAAAAAGAGAACAAGGAGTTGGAAAAGGAGATTGGAAAAGGATATTTCTTTATATGAGCTAGATAAAGTATTAGAACAAGTAAATATAGATATGGCTGCAGAACCAAATGAAATAGGGTATGAAAGGTATAAAGATCTAAGGGACTGGCAAAAAATGAATAAATGTTTTTAAAGATTTTGAATGAATGATTAAATTAAGGTTTTATGTTTGTTTAAAGAATTGTGTAGTGGAATACTTAAATTCATGTGGAGGAAGGAAGATAAAAGGCAATTAAAAAACAGAGACTGAAAATATTGCATAATAATGATCATAACATTTTTATGAAAATAATACAAAGGAGATTTGAAACTAAAACAGAAAATATTATGGAAGATAGTATAATGGAGAAGGTTTGTCAAGAATTATTACTGATAGAGAAACTATGGATGATATTATGAATAGAAAATAGAAGCAAAAGCCAAGATAAGAGACCTTAATAAGGCATTTGATACAATTAGACATGAAATCTTATGGGTAATAACAAAACAATATAATATAAGTGTGAAATTTAGGAAATTATGTATGTCAGCATATAGAAATAATAAAGTAAAATACTTGTAAATGGTTGGTTAAGCCAAGAGGTGCATATAAAGGGTGGTATAAAACAGGGATGCTCAATGAGTTGTATAGTCTTTGCATTAGTTATGAATGTGATAGTATGTGAAATAAATTACAAAATGAAGGAGGCAGTGTATGTAACACCTGAAGGGTTAAGAATTCCAGTTCTGCTAACATATACAAATGACATTATAATAACTGCAAACAACAAAATTTGGATAAAAGAAGTAATAATTTACACAAATGAATGTCTACAGGTAATAGGAATAGCTTTAAATAAAGAGAAAAGTAAAGGTTTAGGTGATATAGTACAGATAGGGGTACACACACACACACACACACACACACACACATATATATATATATATATATATATATATATATATATAATATATATATATATATATGTGTGTGTGTGTGTGTGTGTGTGTATATATATATATATATATATATATATATATATATATATATATATATATATATATATATCCTACAATGAAAGAAATTTCTGTAATAGTTATACAATTTGGGAATAAAGATGTAAGTAGAATTTAATGGGAAAAAAAACAGAATAAATAAATCAAACCTGCCTTTTTGGAGAGCATGTAAATTATCTTTGAGAAAAAAAATGTTTATTTGATAATTTCAGTGTTGATGGGAAATATAGTATATTTAGCAACAGTATCTGTAAAGGAGTTATTGCAGATTTTTTTTTATTTATATGGAGCTCTAGATTGAACCCAGTAATAGAGGAGTTTTGTATGTAAATAAAGAGGAAGGAGGTTTAGGGTTAATTAACCCAATGATATGTGCTGCTTCATTAAATTTGCATAAAGTGTTAAAGTGGATAAATGAAAAGGATGAAAGATTAACAGTAAAATTGTATAAATATAAGTATGATATATTTTGGGGTATGATAAAAACCTATAAAAGAGAAAAAATTGTGTATAAATGAAAAAATAAAATGTTATCAAGAAAACAATAATTTTATGAAAAATAAAAATTGATGATATAGAATAAGAAAGAACAGTATGGTATAAAATGTAATTATAAAATATTACTATGTAAAACCAAGAGAAAATCTAACAGATGAAAAAAAAGCTATAAAACTAAAAAGCAAATGGTGTAATCATAAAGTAGAATGTCAAGGTTTTTTTAGTTTTTTTGTACAGACTGGTAATAGATAAATTACCAGTAAAAGGAAATATGCCATATAAGAAGAAAAGTGATAAAATTATGTTTACATTGTCAGAAATGAAGAAGAAACTGCTGAATATTTGCCTTTGAAATGTAAAAGAGTAAAAAATGTTATGGGGAAAACTATGTAAGGAATATTTTTTGAAGATGTAATAGAAGGGGATAAAATAAATATGGAATGATTAAATATGAATATTTTAAGAATAGAAATAAAGACCATGTTACAAAAGGGATAAATAAATATTTATGTTATATATGGAATGAATGAGTAAACAAAATCATGTTTAATGGTAAATTGATTTTAGAAACATTATTAAGTAAAATCAGGTGGTTGTTATTGAAAAAGGAGTGGGTATCTAATAGGGATGAACATTTAATTTGACTAAGTAAAATTATGAATATGTGAATATATATATATATATATATATATATATATATATATATATATATAGCATCTATATTAGCATTTCGAAAATTGAATAGTTCAAATCACTAAATGTCGAACTGACATGATCGAACTATCCAATTTTCGAAAGCCGATAAAAAAACAAAAAAAACAAAAAAGAACTAACTGGTGTAGGCAGGTTGGGGGCTGTGCCCCCACACCCCCCACTACAGAAATATACCAACTCCGAGACCGCACTACATTGAAGTAAATGGAAACCTTCCCTTACGGAGATTTCCATTTACCCTTTCGACGTTCTGCACTTTGGGCATTCTCGATGCGACAATATCAAATTTGATATTGTCAGCATTTGAGATGCTGATAGGGACCCTATATATATATATATATATATATATATATATATATATATATATATATATATATATATATATATATATGTGTGTGTGTGTGGATCTACTTTGCATACTCAAATGCCCAAATACTCAAAATGTTATTTTCATGAAATCATGAACTATGCATTTTTCCCAGGGCAAGTAAACACTTGTCCAAAACTTAATGAAAACCCACCATGGTATCTGAAACCTACCTAGGTGGGGGCTGCACCCCCCCACACCCGCCAGCTATATATACCAACTCCAGGATCACCATATTTCCCCACACTGGGCAAGTGTTTACTTTCCCTAGGAAAAACTGCGCTGTTCAGAATTTGTTTTCATTATTTACATCTCTCAAAAATAACGTTTGAGTATATAACTATATATATATATATATATATATATATATATATATATATATATATATGAGAGAGAGAGAGAGATTTGTAAATATTTGCAAATATGTAAATATGTTGTAAATAAGATTTTTTTTTTGTATATAAATAAAGGACCACTACTCTTTTTGATAGGTTCTGTGGGATCTTTTACATCTATCTGAGCTATCACCAACTCAAGCAGAAGGGGTCCCAGCACGCCCTTATGCTGCAATGCGATGTCAGTAATTGATCGAGCTACTTGGGGAAATAGAACCACAGTCTTCTACATCAAAGGTGAGTGCACTAACTGTTGCTCCACTAATACTGTTAGTGTTCCTTGTAGAGCCAGACAACAACTAGCCCTGAATGAGTTTGTGTTATGTTGTTGGCACCAACTAGAATACCTTTTCCATTTGCTAATATATGAATTTCTAGTTACAGGCTTTCTTGCCTCTATTAGTGCCTACTGTGCAGCCTTGGTAAACAGGTGTCTAAAGGAAATTAAGGCCCTAACATCCAGCCACTCAATTAAAGTTGATTGATCTTGGGATGTACCAAACCCACCTGTTCTTGTGTGAATATATCCAGTTTGTGATGAAGCTTGCAGTAATTGTCCCTCACCACTTCCAAAAGAAGGGAGAACCATGGCTGCCTGGGCCAGAAGGGAAACAACATTATGATCTTAGGGTATTCCTTCTGGATCTTCAGAAGTATCCTGGATATTAGTGGAAAGGGTGGAAAAGCATACAGAAACATTCTTATCCAAGTTAAAGAATATATTTCCATCTACCAGTCCTTCTTGCATGAATTTGTGCAACAGAAACTTGATGATTGATTGCTCAGAGAGAAGACAAAGAGGTCTCCCTGTGGAACTCCCCACAGATGGATCATAACTTGGAAGACCCCCTGTTATAGTGCCCATTAGTGAGGGTCTGCCCTGGTCCTGCTCGGCTTGTCTGCCACACAATTTTACTCTGATGGGATGTGATAAGCATCTTTAAGTCTAGTGCTGCCAGGAAACTTGAAAAAGGAAGCAGAGGCAACAGGTTATGAAAGTTGAAAGAGGAAGAAGAGGCAACAGATTTTGAAGTGACATCATTTTGAAATTGGGCACTATCACAAACAGGTTTAGGAAAGAAAGATCCAGAACTGGTCTCCAAGCATTTTCTTTCTTTTGCACTAGGAACATCCTTGAATTAAAACCCTTCCCACTTGAAAAGGATGAACTGGTTCGTTCACTCCTTGGGACAGTATGTGATGAAGAAATGGTGGAAACAAAACAGTCTGATTTGGAAGATGAGGAATGACACCCTGGGAGTGAGGACTTTCCTCCCATTGCCATCTGTAACCTTGATGAATGATTTCTAGAACCTGTTTGTCTGAAACTATCCTTTGCCAAAGAGAAAAATGGAGATTCAGACTTTCTAGAAGGGTTATCAAGGTCTCTTGAATAGTCATTTAGACTTCTTGGACTGTCCTTGGTTTTGAGGGGTTCAAGATTTTTTTTTTTTGAAAATCCCCTGCCATTTCTTCTAAAGCATCTGTTTACCTGCATTTTGTTGAGGCTGTTTATTCTGTTTTCTTTTCAGGTTGAAAAATCTTAAAGATTCCCTGCATCAGCACTTTTTTGATCATCTGTGTAGCAGAGGGGCCAAACACTAAATCACTTTCCAAGGGAGAATTTAATATCTCATTTTTAATATCATCTGGGAAGTTCTTAGAATAAAGCCAAGCAAATCTGCTCAAAACAGTACCAGTGGCCATAGCCCTGGAAGTGGTGTAAACAGAGTCACACACACACACACACACACACACACACACACACACACATGCACACACGCACACATGCGCACACACAGACATGCACACACACTCACTGCAAACAGTGAGCAGCGACCTGTGCAAAAGAAGAAATTTAAGTTATTTAAAGCAGACTTTTCCTCACAAGAAGAAACTGCAGATAAAACATTCCTCATACTTTTACAGTTTGTCAGAGCAAACTTTAACACAAGCCTGACAATTCAAAATTCTGAAAATTAAAGTTGCAGAAGAATATACTTTTTTCCTATACCTATCAATATTTTTCCCATCCTTATCAAAAAAAGAGGTTAGAATTAAGTGCTTAGCAGCAGTGGGATCAAATAAACCTATGGTGGCTGGGCTTCAAGAAAACAGGAATCCCTCTTTCTTGTACAAGAAACTACTTTAAGAGAAGGATCAATACCCTGAATTAAACCCCAAGCCATATCCAGTGAAGTATTCAAAGAAAGGTTAGGAGAACTAAATACATACTTGGTTTTCTGTGTCTTTTTGACAGGAAAAATGAAGCCAAAAGTGTTACTAATGGCACTAGCAGCAGCTTCCCCAGGGATGGGCACATCATTCTGACACAGCACGGAAACCTTCCCTCTTCCCTATCCCAAGACAACAAGAGTGGCTCTCCCTAGACCACTGAGGGGACCCCAATAGCAGCAAATGACATGGGCAACCTCTGGTCCATAGTGGCTGTATGTGCTAAACCAGAGGGATATGGGGTAAAAGATGTGTGGTCTGAGGTACAACAAATGTCCACAGCACAGTCATCCAGCTGTGGCTGGTGCAAACTGGTAGCCTGCTGTTGTGAGAAAGGCTATTTGCTTATTTTTTTTCTTTTTTGTGGCTAGAAGAAGGACTGACCATGGGACTATTAGTCTTTTCAATGGTCAAGATGAAAATGGTGACTTTTTGCAAGGGAAGACAAGCAACAATAGCTGGGAAACACTACCAGTCCACACAAGTTATTTTTGACAGGAAAAACACAGTAAAAACACTTCAAGACACTATACCAGACCCACAAAAGTAAAATAAACACAATTTCTCTAAAGAAAAAATGTTTTCAGTTACTTTACATCACTTTTAAACTGACAGAAAAAATGAGTGCTCCATTTAAAAGTACATTACAGTCTTGAGAGACGTTGTTAAAACAGAAACATGCCTAGTTTTAAAATAACTTTCCTGAAGAGGAAAGCAATGAAACATCAACAAAACTAAGAAAATTGAAGTTATCTTCACTAAAATGAGCTTATCTACCCATCAAAGGAAAACACAAGCTGGCTGTCAGTCATCCCTCTTTCTTGTACAAGAAACTACTTTAAGAGAAGGATCAATACCCTGAATTAAACCCCAAGCCATATCCAGTGAAGTATTCAAAGAAAAGTTAGGAGAACTAAATACATACTTGGTTTTCTGTGTCTTTTTGACAGGAAAAATGAAGCCACCAGTGTTACTAATGGCACTAGCAGCAGCTTCCCCAGGGATGGGCACATCATTCTGACACAGCACGGAAACCTTCCCTCTTCCCTATCCCAAGACAACAAGAGTGGCTCTCCCTAGACCACTGAGGGGACCCCAATAGCAGCAAATGACATGGGCAACCTCTGGTCCATAGTGGCTGTATGTGCTAAACCAGAGGGATATGGGGTAAAAGATGTGTGGTCTGAGGTACAACAAATGTCCACAGCACAGTCATCCACCTGTGGCTGGTGCAAACTGGTAGCCTGCTGTTGTGAGAAAGGCTATTTGCTTATTTTTTTTTCTTTTTTGTGGCTGGAAGAAGGACTGACCATGGGACTATTAGTCTTTTCAATGGTCAAGATGAAAATGGTGACTTTTTGCAAGGGAAGACAAGCAACAATAGCTGGGAAACACTACCAGTCCACACAAGTTATTTTTGATAGGAAAAACACAGTAAAAACACTTGAAGACACTATACCAGACCCACAAAAGTAAAATAAACACAATTTCTCTAAAGAAAAAATGTTTTCAGTTACTTTACATCACTTTTAAACTGACAGAAAAAATGAGTGCTCCATTTAAAAGTACATTACAGTCTTGAGAGACGTTGTTAAAACAGAAACATGCCTAGTTTTAAAATAACTTTCCTGAAGAGGAAAGCAATAAAACATCAACAAAACTAAGAAAATTGAAGTTATCTTCACTAAAATGAGCTTATCTACCCATCAAAGGAAAACACAAGCTGGCTGTCAGTCATCCCTCTTTCTTGTACAAGAAACTACTTTAAGAGAAGGATCAATACCCTGAATTAAACCCCAAGCCATATCCAGTGAAGTATTCAAAGAAAAGTTAGGAGAACTAAATACATACTTGGTTTTCAGTGTCTTTTTGACAGGAAAAATGAAGCCACCAGTGTTACTAATGGCACTAGCAGCAGCTTCCCCAGGGATGGGCACATCATTCTGACACAGCACGGAAACCTTCCCTCTTCCCTATCCCAAGACAACAAGAGTGGCTCTCCCTAGACCACTGAGGGGACCCCAATAGCAGCAAATGACATGGGCAACCTCTGGTCCATAGTGGCTGTATGTGCTAAACCAGAGGGATATGGGGTAAAAGATGTGTGGTCTGAGGTACAACAAATGTCCACAGCACAGTCATCCACCTGTGGCTGGTGCAAACTGGTAGCCTGCTGTTGTGAGAAAGGCTATTTGCTTATTTTTTTTCTTTTTTGTGGCTGGAAGAAGGACTGACCATGGGACTATTAGTCTTTTCAATGGTCAAGATGAAAATGGTGACTTTTTGCAAGGGAAGACAAGCAACAATAGCTGGGAAACACTACCAGTCCACACAAGTTATTTTTGATAGGAAAAACACAGTAAAAACACTTGAAGACACTATACCAGACCCACAAAAGTAAAATAAACACAATTTCTCTAAAGAAAAAATGTTTTCAGTTACTTTACATCACTTTTAAACTGACAGAAAAAATGAGTGCTCCATTTAAAAGTACATTACAGTCTTGAGAGACGTTGTTAAAACAGAAACATGCCTAGTTTTAAAATAACTTTCCTGAAGAGGAAAGCAATAAAACATCAACAAAACTAAGAAAATTGAAGTTATCTTCACTAAAATGAGCTTATCTACCCATCAAAGGAAAACACAAGCTGGCTGTCAGTCCTCGAAAGCCTCAAAGGAGCATACTCTTCAAAGGCAGTCAAGTTTTGAAGAGCTTGACACTCAAATTTGTCTTTTACTCATCTCAGCTTGAGCTGCCTGACAGTCTGGGTACAAGGATGGTGTCCTGAAGCTTTGGAATCTAACTTATCCTTGGCAGGATATAACTCATACAGCTAAGGCTACTGCAGCAGTGATCAATATGATGAATATTATTAATTTTCAAAGTGGGCGCTGCCTTGGAAATGAAGGCTGCCTATGCCATTTCCTAGTTTTCTTTAAGTGTATTATATAGCAATAACAGTAAGACATTCTAAGCAGGGTAATATCATTTTTGAAGTTCTGCCTGTTTGCATTTAGTTTCTGTTTGACTTAACTGATTCATTCTTCCATTCTCTGAAACCTACTTTATCCTATTCAGGGTCAAGGGGGGACTTAGACCTATCTTAGCAAGCAATAAATTTAAAGCACAGAACTAGTACTACACAAGTCACTAGTCCATCACAAAGAGCCAGTGCACACTTACTTACACACTGTACACATACCAAATGGTAATTTAAAGGAGCACCAATTAAACTAAAAACATGTCTTTGGGATGTGGGTAGAAACCACTTCAGATGGAAAAAATCCATTTGGCACAGAAAAAACATGCATACTCCAGACAGAAGGCACAACAAACAGGAAATGAACCTCTGCTTGACCGCAATTATATTTAATCATTGATGTTTAGTTCCATATCCTTCCTCAGTCCTTCCTCAGTTCTCATATACTTTCTCTGGGATGCATCTGACAGATCCATACTCCTTATGCTTTCACTGATCCCTAACAGGGTGCAGAAAGTCAGCATAATCATCATCAAACCAGACCTGGAGGCTATGCTACTAATAACAACTGTTTCTTATCTCTTGCCAGGGCAACAACTTGATGCCTATGTATTATACATTCAATGCATACAGAAGTGTCAGTCGCTGTACTCCCTTCTGCTTATATACTGTCCGTGCCTAGTCATAACCTGGGTGCATTTATTAGTCTACCAGTCTACAATAATCTTGACTTGAAAGAGAATAAGATTCTTAGAGGTATTTACATTTTTATCCATTTCTACTGGTCTTCAGTAGCAAGTACCTGCTTTTTCTTTAACAGTCCCAGTACTGCAAGAAACACCATTGCCTACATGTTGATATGTCTCATGTCTGGATTCATAATCAGAGCAAATGTAGGCATAAAATGTCAGAAAGGCAGAAACTAATGGAATGCATTTAACAGCCTGAAGACAAAATATAACTCTAAAATGAACCAGGGCAGTGATTGCCACTCTTACCTTTGCTGTTAAGAAAGACATAGGATTTTCTTTTCCAGTAATGTCTATGTGAAGATTAGTTGCCAAGGTAGTTACTCCATCTCTCAGTTTCTTCTCCATGTTAGTGGCTTTTTGCTCTGCAACCTCTCTGTCAGCTAGAAGAACCCTGTATGGTTAATCAGAAATGTAATGCAGATACTTAAGATAGAGTTCAAGCACCAAAGGGTGGCTGTAAGAGCCACTAACACCCAGCATGACAAAGTCAGACAGAGACTTAAACTAAACTTTCCAATTAGTTGTAAACATTTTACAAGTTTTACATCAGATGCAAATATTCTTAATAGAACTTATTGTTAAGAAAGCTGAATTTACTAATAAGTCACTACACGTGTTGCATACTAAATAACTTTCAAAAGACTAGCAACAGTGCAATAGTATAATTAACATATCATAAGCTTAGCAAACAATTATGTAGGACTGACTGGAAAAGCCTCCAGAATCTGCAAATCTGGAGGCTTATTGGCATTAAAACTGATAACACCCTGACGTGCCAAACACAGTAGAAGTTAAACATGACACAGAAACACTTGTTCAATGGGAAGAGTCACGGTTTTCCTAATGTGTTCCAGATGAAGTAGAAGTGAATGAGGGCAAAATGTAAATTTGTTGAGCTGGCTAGTCACTGAAAGTAGTACTTAACTGATGCTATTTCAAATTATTGGCCAGAGAAGATATGCTATTAAGCAATATCACTGTGATTAGACAAATTTCCCCTTTTCCCTGAGAAACAGCAACTTCAGAACTGATTATTATAAAATGGGTATGACAGCTGGGGGGTGCAGTTCTGCCCACCATCTAAAGCAGTAAGAGGAAGTGAACTAGAGCTAAGGAGTAGATAATGTGATATCTCCATCAGAGTATTGAACATGATAATGACTAGAGAAAAATGTAAAGCAAATGTAATTAAAATATGCACAGAGAATTAAGTGAAAGAGGATACAGTATGCAAAATATCATGTAAGTAGATTTCATAGCCAATAAGAATAAATGGAAATAACAAAATGGATTACAGGTACTATGATATCATAATGACAAAAGAAAAATAAATGGGCAAGATCAAATTTAAAGGATGGAAGCAACTAAAGAAGGTACTGATAGAGCTTCAGCATAAAATCATCTTAGCAATGTAGTAGGCATGGTTATATGCTTGCAGATCTAAGAAGTTTGGATTAGAGCTTGGTAGTACCCCAGAATAAACAAAGATAAAGGGTAACAAAAGAAGAATCTTTAGAAAATGGAAAAGGTAAAGGTCTAAATTGATTTAGAGGAGATGGCCATATAGGAAAGGTTAAAGGATATTAAGAATATTTGCTTAATATTTGGCAAAATGTTATGGTTTACAAAATCTACATCTGGCTTTCACTCTAAATGATATCATAAAAACTAGAAGCATGAAATTATATATGACTGTTATATAATTTCTCTGTATACAAACATAATAATGACTGAGAATTGCATCTTGAAAGATAAATGAACTATAAATGAATCATTTTATGACTTAAACTTTCTTTTGTGTTTTTCTTCTGATTTTTATTATTATTTTTTTCTTTTGGTTATTGTAGCACTGGAATACATCTCACTTAAGTAACATCAATACAATATTAAGTATTTCCAAACCAGAAAAAAATGACCTTATTCTATATAAACTCATGAAACTACCACAGGTTTCTCAACAGTACCTACTACTACATGGTGACATTCATCCAAACCCAGGTCCTACCATTATCATCCATGATTGCCAATCCTCCCAACCCTTCACTTCTTGTACCCCCACGACTGCCAAAAACTCTCTTTTCATAGCCCACCTCAATATAAGTAGCTTAAATAATAAAATTACCCAGCTTCATGCCCTGTTAGATATACATTCTTTTGACATTCTATGTCTAACAGAAACCTGGCTCAAACCAGTTACTAAGGACAATGATATAATCCCACCAGCCTATAACATCATGAGATCAGATTGTCTAAACACAAAGGGTAGTGGGGCGGCAATATTGTTTAAATCTGAATTGCAAGTCACCTCACTAGATATTCAACCTCCCTCACCTAGTAATGTTGAGATACTAATGTCCAAGCTTCAAATTAATCCTAATAAATCCATATACATTATTTGTTCTTACATCCCCAGTAACAACATTAATACCCTGGAAACCACCCTTAGCTGGCTCTCCACATCCTTCCCACAAGAAACCATACTCGTTGGTGATTTTAATATTGACAGGAATTGCTGTACTTCTAACAAACCTACTACTCACATAAATCTTTATGGCTAAGGTGGTTGCACCATCCCACAAACACTCCCATACTAGCTAACATTATCAGCTCATATAAAAATCTTACAACCCTAAGATCTGCCAATAGGGTACTAGTATCTACCCTAAAATCCAATAGCAAATCTGGGGATTGCCTGTTTACTAACTCTGTTGATAACACTTGGAACAAACTTCAAAGTGAACTAACATCCCTTACATCCACCCCACTTTTCAAGAAACAACTAAGAATCTTCCTAAAATCACAATGGCTATGTCCATGCACCAATCCGGACTGATACTATCTCCTCTTGCCTGACCACCTTTAATGTCTATAACATTGTCTGACCACCTTTAAAGTCTATAACATTTATTTCTATTGCTTTATTTTTCCCAATGAGTTCTACTAAAGCAGTACACTGCCTATGGAAATAAAAATTTATACTTAACAAATCTTTATTCAGTACTTAGAATCACTACCCATTTCTATGTGCTGTCACTGTACAGTGGAATTAATCTGTATACAAAATGTGTTTTTAGCTATGTCTGTTAATAAGTTTTAGTTTGATAATGATCATGAATAATTTCTATGTAAATATTGCCATGTTTGGAGCTTTTCTGCCTGGGCCACCGCTGAAAATGGACATATATCCAGTTGGACTATCCCGGTCAACAAATGTAAAATAAAAATAAATAAATAAAATAAATACAACATAGCCCAGTTTGCTCAAAACATGAAATTCAACATGTTAACTCTACCTTATTCATTAAATCTTCATGCAAGACTATGTACCCCATAATCACACAATCACTTGTTATACAAATGGCATTCATTACTCTAGTCCTAGGGATTATCAGCTTATGAGCCCAAAGGTATAAGCTCAGGCTATCAGGACAGCTTCTTGCAGCATACATGTAGCTGTCTGCCTTATGATCCTTCTCCTTACTCTCTACCAACTAACTGACTGATTAAGTTTATTAAGATACTCAATCATGGGATCATCTCTAGACTTCCACTTCTTCATAACCACCTTCTTAGCTAGTAAGTTCATTGTGTATAGTATATCCCCCTGCCCCAAAAATATGACAAGAGTGTTAATAAACACATTTTCAACCGCCAAGTGTATTTGAAATTCTGAAACTTCTCTCCAAAACTTCTGGCGTTTGAAACAAAACCAAAAAATATCCTTAGAGTTTACCCTCAGCCCCAGCAAGTACCTCCAGATGTGGCTTGGGTCCTCTTATGCATTTTTTTTGGGTATAGGAAAAAAACAATAAAAATTTCCAAGCAAAAACGGTGTATTTTCATGCCCAATTTGCATACCTTGGGATCTGGAGAGCCATTACCCATAGTTACAGGTGAATATCCTCACCCACAGTTCCAGTCCATGTTTCCTTATATTTATATGCCACCTGATAGTACATTGCAGATAACCTGACATAAGCCTCTTAAATCACACACATAAATATGAATTTAGAACCCCTCGTGTCTATCACTGTGTATCTATACCCTTTATATTTGCATTGTGTTGCCACATTTTGTTAGTGTTTTAAAACCCAAATGTCTCAGTACTTATATCTGGAATCTTCATCTCACTTATGGTCTTCCTGATAATCATTTTATTCCAGTGTGTTGTAACATCATGTCATTGTTTTGAGAACATAAATTGTCATTGTTGCATTCTGTATCTGTATTTTTATAATCCTGAAGCTTTTCTCCTGACCTCCACTGAACAGGGGTTCCTAACATTCAGACTTGCCTAGTAAGTAAAAGCAATACATAAATAAATAAATAATAACAAAGAACAGGTGATTTCTCTAGACTCTACAGTTTGTTTCTCTCTTTCTTATGTCAGGTCAAACTGCCCTCAACAGCCATAATTGTTGTGTACACAGCAGTTCATACCATTTTACTAATCCTTCTTCTTCTATTAATATTTCTTTTCCCTAGAACTGATGCCAGTATCTCAACTTGGTACCCAGAGTCCCCATAACTTTAACTAGTTTTGATGTTACTATATGACTTATAGCACTGAAGGGACAAGAAAATGCTGTAATAATCAATATTACGAAAACTGCAAGGTAAGTAACTGTGCTACATAAATACAGTAGATTCCTACCTCTTATCCAGTCTCGCTGGGACCGAACCTTAGGCTGGATAAACGAATGGCTGGTTAATCAGAAAAATCATACAAAATAGCATTTATAGGTTATAAATCAGCTAGAATAACAGGATTTGTGTTAGTATGCATTTTTCTAATGAATATGAAGTCTAAAACTCAAATGTCTGTCATCATTTAGCTC